>NW_021166854.1:0-117419 GCF_900634415.1 Cottoperca gobio | reverse complement strand
AACGCTACAGCTTACTACTTCTACTTCTAATTCTTCTTAATTCTACTACTTCTACAACTAATACTACTTACTTCTACTTCTACCCCTACTACTTCTATTCCTAATTCTGCTACTTCTACTACTTCTAAACTAATACTACTAATTTACTACTTCTAAAACTAATACTACTTCTACTTCTACAACAAATACTAGTACTACTTCTACGACTATTCTGACTAATACCACTACTACTTCTACTTACTACTGGCTTCTACTACTTCTACTACTACTATTATAATTCTACTACTTCTACTTCTACGGGACTATTATACCCATACTAATCTCTACTACTTCTACAATAATACTTTCTACTACTACTTCTACTACTTCTCTACCACTACTACTACTACTACTACTTCTACAACTTCTACTACTACAGCTAATACTACTACTACTTCTACTTCTACTACTACTACTTCTACTACTTCTGCTTCTACCACTACTACTTCTACTTCTACCACTACTACTTCTACTTCTACCACTACTACTTCTACTTCTACCACTACTTCTACAGCTAATACTACTACTTCTACTACTACTTCTACCACTACTTCTACTACTTCTACTACTTCTACAGCTAATACTACTTCTACTACTTCTACCACTACTACTACTACTACTACTTCTACAGCTAATACTACTTCTACTACTACTTCTAACTTCTACTACTTCTACTATTTCTACTTCTACTACTTCTACCACTACTACTACTTCTACTTCTACAGCTAATACTACTTCTACCACTACTACTACTACTTCTACTACTTCTACTACTACAGCTAATACTACTTCTACTACTACTTCTACTACTTGTACTACTACTTCTACCACTTCTACTTCTACTACTTCTACCACTACTACTTCTACTTCTACAGCTAATACTACTTCTACTACTTCTACCACTACTACTTCTACTTCTACTACTTCTACCACTACTACTTCTACAGCTAATACTACTTCTACTACTTCTACTACCACTACTACTTCTACCACTACTTCTACCACTACTTCTACAGCTAATACTACTTCTACTACTACTACTACTACTTCTACAGCTAATACTACTTCTACTACTACTACTACTACTTCTACCACTACTTCTACCACTACTTCTACTTCTACCACTACTTCTACTTCTACTATTTCTACAGCTACGACTACTACTTCTACTTCTACTACTTCTACCACTACTTCTACTTCTACCACTACTTCTACTTCTACAGCTAATACTACTTCTACTACTTCTACTACCACTACTACTACTTCTACCACTACTTCTACAACTTCTACTACTACAGCTAATACTACTTCTACTTCTACAGCTAATACTACTACTTCTACCACTACTACTACTTCTACAGCTAATACTACTTCTACTACTTCTACTACCACTACTACTACTACTACTTCGACCACTACTTCTACCACTACTTCTACTACTACTACTACTACTACTACTTCTACTACTGCTACAGCTAATACTACTTCTACTACTACTTCTACTACTACTACTACTTCTACTTCTACCACTACTTCTACTTTTACCACTACTTCTACTATTTCTACTTCTACTACTTCTACAGCTACTACTACTACTTCTACCACTACTTCTACGTCTACCACTACTTCTACCACTACTTCTACTTCTACAGCTAATACTACTTCTACTACTTCTACTACCACTACTACTACTTCTACCACTACTACTACTTCTACAACTTCTACTTCTACTACTACAGCTAATACTACTACTACTTCTACTTCTACCACTACTACTTCTACCACTACTACTTCTACTTCTACCACTACTACTTCTACTTCTACCACTACTACTTCTACTACAGCTAATACTACTACTACTTCTACAGCTACTACTACTACTTCTACCACTACTTCTACGTCTACCACTACTTCTACCACTACTTCTACTTCTACTTCTACAGCTAATACTACTTCTACTACTTCTACCACTACTTCTACCACTACCACTACTTCTACTACTTCTACAGCTACTACTACTACTACTACTTCTACCACTACTTCTACTACTTCTACCACTACTTCTACTTCTACAGCTAATACTACTTCTACTACTTCTACTACCACTACTTCTACCACTACTACTTCTACAACTTCTACTACTACAGCTAATACTACTTCTACTACTACTTCTACTTCTACTACTTCTACAGCTAATACTACTACTTCTACCACTACTACTACTTCTACAGCTAATACTACTTCTACTACTTCTACTACCACTACTACTCCTACCACTACTTCTACCACTACTTCTACAGCTAATACTACTTCTACTACTTCTACTACTACTACTACTACTACTACTTCTACTTCTACAGCTAATACTACTTCTACAGCTAATACTACTTCTACTACTACTACTACTACTACTACTACTATTACTTCTACTTCTACTACTTCTACAGCTAATACTACTACTACTTCTACTTCTACTACTTCTACAGCTAATACTACTTCTACCACTACTTCTACAGCTAATACTACTTCTACTACTTCTACCACTACTTCTACTTCTACTATTTCTACTTCTACTACTTCTACAGCTACTACTACTTCTACCACTACTTCTACTTCTACAGCTAATACTACTTCTACTACTTCTCTACCACTACTACTACTTCTACTTCTACCACTACTACTACTTCTACAACTTCTACTTCTACTACTACAGCTAATACTACTACTACTTCTACTACTACTACTTCTACTACTTCTACCACTACTACTTCTGCTTCTACCACTACCACTACTACTTCTACTTCTACTTCTACCACTACTACTTCTACCACTACTACTACTTCTACAGCTAATACTACTACTACTTCTACTTCTACTACTTCTACAGCTAATACTACTTCTACCACTACTTCTACAGCTAATACTACTTCTACTACTACTACTTCTACTTCTACTACTTCTACTACTTCTACAGCTAATACTACTACTACTACTTCTACCACTACTTCTACAGCTAATACTACTTCTACTACTTCTACCACTACTTCTACTTCTACCACTACTTCTACTATTTCTACTTCTACTACTTCTACAGCTACTACTACTTCTACTTCTACTACTTCTACCACTACTTCTACTTCTACAGCTAATACTACTTCTACTACTTCTCTACCACTACTTCTACTTCTACCACTACTACTACTTCTACAACTTCTACTTCTACTACTACAGCTAATACTACTACTACTTCTACTACTACTACTTCTACTACTTCTACCACTACTACTTCTGCTTCTACCACTACCACTACTACTTCTACTTCTACTTCTACCACTACTACTTCTACTTCTACTACTTCTACCACTACTACTACTACTTCTACTACTACTTCTACTTCTACAGCTAATACTACTACTTCTACTACTACTACTTCTACCACTACTTCTACTACTTCTACAGCTAATACTACTTCTACTACTTCTACCACTACTACTACTACTTCTACAGCTAATACTACTTCTACTACTACTTCTACTACTACTACTTCTACCACTACTTCTACTTCTACTACTACTTCTACTTCTTCTACTTCTACTACTTCTACCACTACTTCTACTTCTACTACTACTTCTACTTCTACTATTTCTACTTCTACTACTTCTACCACTACTTCTACTACTACTTCTACAGCTAATACTACTTCTACCACTACTACTACTACTTCTACTACTTCTACTTCTACTACTACAGCTAATACTACTTCTACTTCTACTACTTTTACTACTACTTCTACCACTACTACTTCTACTTCTACCACTACTACTTCTACTACTTCTACTACTACTACTTCTACAGCTAATACTACTACTTCTTCTACTACTACTTCTACTACTACTTCTACCACTACTACTTCTACAGCTAATACTAATACTTCTACTTCTACCACTACTTCTACTACTACTTCTACTTCTACAGCTAATGCTAATACTACTACTACAAATAGCTCTAATACTACTTCTAACACTACTAATGCTACTACTACTAGAAATAGCACTACTACTACTACTGCTTCTACAGCCAATACTCCTACTACAACTACTAATACTTCTTCTACCACTACTAACACTAATGCTACTACTACTACTCCTAATACTAATACCACAACTACTACTATTATTAATACTACTAGTGAGTATGACGCTGTATTAACTTTAGTTCTCCTGTGTGTCCAGTGGAGGCGCTGTACAGCTACGAAGCCTCCAAACCCGACGACCTGTCGCTCGCCGAGGGCGACATCATCTACCTGACACATCACCATGACGACGGCTGGTGCGAGGGGTTTCTCAACGGCAGCAGGGGCTTCTTCCCCAAAAACTACGTCCAATCATGTGGCTAGACTGAAGCCCCGCCCCCCTGTGACCATGGAGACCGATCAGAGTTAATTAATTAATGATAATCCCAGTTTCATCATGTAAAAGCTTTTATACCATAGAAATAGAAAAACACTTTTTAAATCGGTATTTTATGGGAAACATGAACGTTTATTCATCATACAGCAACAAGTATTAGTATAGAGTTTATTAATAATACTAAATGTCAGTTACGCCACTTTAAACCTCATTAGAACTGGAAATACATAATTTAACTACAAAACATTGTTTTCTGCGAAGCCTCTAAAGGCCATTTATAATTATTTCTGACAAAACAACAAAGCTGCAGATTATTTGATATAATCTTTAACTCACTATGGATTTGAATATAAATCACTTTTATTATAGATTAATTTGCTGATTACTTTAATGATGAATCAATTCATCATTTTTTTTTCATAAAATGTCAGAAAATATGCATTTTTCACAATAAAATATTTCACTTTAATGGAACAAAATATAATTTGAAAAACGCAGCTCATTAAATTAACTAACAAAGTCAAACAAATATAATTTTATATATTAAATCTCTAATATATTTCAAGGAGACATCATTATATCTAAAGTTTAACAAACTGATTTCATGTCTGTAAATATTAAATGTAGAGTTTTTATTTTTCTGTGAAGAACTTGATCTGTGGTTAGTTTTAGCGCCTCTGCACGATAATAATCTGGAATCTTTTATAATCAATATATTCATGCTCGCAGTATTTATGGTCACTTTAGCGTTATTACGTGTGATTATCATGTTTCCTGGTTTAATGTTTTTATTCTGATTCATTAAATTACTTTTAATCACACAATAAAACAAAACGCGTTTCGTCTCATTGAAGTGAAGATATCATTATTATTTTTACAGAGCATTAAATCAGTAGAATTTTTAATAGTCTGGTGAGAAGAATTAACATGTTTAGTATTTATTGGGGCTGTGAAATGAGTGCGTTAATTTCGATTAATTAATCACAGAAAGAATTACGCAAAAATTTACGCAGATTAATTGCGCTCTTAGAATCAGCCTGGAAGAGGACGTGTGTGTACATTGACGCCACACACTGTGAGGAAGATGGTTCGACTGGCAAAAGAATCTCCAAGGATCACAGCTGAAGAATTGCAGAGGCTAGTTGAGTCTTGGGGTCAGAAAGTGTCCATGTTGAGCCTGTTTCAGTCAGTGAGAGAAATGACACTTTTGGGGTTTTTTATAATCAGAACTCAGTTTTCACATTGAACAGGTTATTAAATGATATGTATGTTGTTTATGTGCACGTTTCCGTGTTTACTTTGCGGGTTCACATTCTCCTCTGCTTCGCGAAGGGCACAAACACACACACACACGACACGTGCGCACATACTTACAGTCAGTCAGTCAGACACAGCGGAGGAGAGGAGAGGACTAAAATAAAGCAGGGCTGCTATCGTGGCTCTCTTGTTCCGTGCAAAAGCCACTTGACTCCGTTAAATGATGCTAACGGTCCCGGTACTTTCCTTCTCCGTTCCTCTGAGCCCACGGGACATCTGACAGAAAACGAGCCGTGACTTGACCTGTAGTGTCGCTTCACGTTGTATTCTTTCATCACGGAAATACATTCTTCACGATAAACACACCAGTTTATTACTTGTTGCGGTGGCAAAGTAAATCAATACGTGTCCGTCCATTCGCTCTGGAGTGACGGTTTTCAGAATCAACTCTAGCTTTCTTTGTCTTGGAGAGAGACATCTTTAAGCGTGTTGTTAGCGTGCCGAGCTAAAGTAAAGAGTAACTTTCTCTGTGGCCCGCCAACCCAGCGTGAGCTTGACTGAGCCGATGGCAGGTGCGGACACAGTGCACACCTGCGTTTTCGCCGCATTTGGTGTGAATCAGGCTTTAGTTTTATTTATGCTATATATGCCAGCCCGATTTGCAAGCAACCTCTTGCGGGCCAGAAAAAGGTTCAGAAGGGCCGTATCCGGCCCGCGGGCCGCTAATTGAATGGTCCTGGTATAGACAATGAGCGCCTCGTTCGTTAGATGCGTCACTTCCCATGGTTTGTTTTTTCTATTTATATTTTCTAATTATATTTATTATTTATTGTTCAGAAGAAAATACAAACAAAACATAAAAATATTAGAAAAAAATGTGTTTATTACTTACTATGTGTGATTACTACTAACAGGGAATATGGGTATATAATAGTTATTTATAAATAAATAAAAATAATATTTATTATTAATAAATATTATAATATGTACATGTACATATTGCACAGTTGGTGTACGCCTGGTGTTACTCTTAGAAAAACCTGTCTAATAAATTAAGTTTTTATCCCTTTTTATCTGAAATTTGGTGGTGAACTTGGGAACACTTGGTTCTATGTTTCTCTTGTGTTCCAGCTCAGACCTACCAGCTGAACCATCTTCAGACATCTTGTTCAACAACACACTTCAGACGGAGTGTGTCGTCTTCACATTCAGTATATTCAGAGCACTATTACTCAGTGCAGAAGCACGTGGAGTGATTCTTCACTGTTCTGAAGAACAATAAGAGAGTTCTCTTTTCAATGAGCCCAACATCATGCAGCTGGTGCAAATGGTTGAAGAGCAGCTTATAATGTACTTTGGGTGTCTTTGTAGGTATTTTCGGGTAAAGTCCCCCCCCCCTTAAGAGGCTAAATCTCCATTTCCCTTTCCGCTGAGACGCTAGCGGGAGCAGTTCCGGTGGGGCGCGAGCTGCGTTGTTTACGCTAAACACGACAGAAAAGTGAAAGAAAACTAAATATTTTCACAATGATCGGGAGGAAGAATTATGTTTTACAACAGTGAAAGAAAAGTGTGTATGTCTCATCTGCGGGGCGACGGCAAAGCGGCACATTGTTGAGACACTTCGGTACGTGTCACAGAAACTACCATGCTAACTCACTAACTAACTAACTACCATGCTAACTACCATGCTAACTCACTAACTAACTAACTACCCACCTGCAGCACTGCGGGCAGAGCAAGCCGCGAGTTAAAGCTTCGAGCAGCAGCATCTCTTCTCACCAGGCCGGTGAACAAGTCACAGAAAGCATCAGAAGCTTCATTTAGAGCTGCACATGTTTAATAAAGAATAAAAAAGCCTTTTTGTACTGAGAGGTGTTGAAAGGTGCAGTGATGATATTGAAAACACTGTTCAGAGAGAAGAAAGGTTCAAATGTGATCTCCACTCTCTCTGATGTTACGAAGTTAGTGGTTTGTACAAACAGGATATGATGTGAAGATGTGACAGTTAATGATTTCTTAATGTTTTACAGAAGTGATGTTTTGTACTAAAATATAACCGGTGTGAATTTTAACAAAATGCTACAAATGTTGTCATTCATACTGTGAAGTAAATGACTCCTGATTGTATTAATCCACACTTGAAAGACTATCATAAGTATTTGTCTACCTCAATCAATATGTATTTCTGCACTGTATGTATTATAAGCATAATATTGACTGTAAACACAATAGGAACACTTCCCCTTTAAGAGAACAGGTCAACAACCATCACTTCCTGACTGCTGACGGAGGAGCGTGATGGCGCCAACGCGGTCCAATGAGGAGGTCAACGCCTGCTCCATGTGTTAGATGAGATGTTTACAACTCCTTGTACACACTTGAGCGGAGCCGTCAGACAGCAACCTGGGGGTTTCTTAGCCATGCAGTCTGTGGAAACGGTGATGTGTGTCCTCAGCTGAGAATATTCTCTATGTTTGACTTATCACGTTAATAAATATATCGATTTAACTAGAAGATGCTGTTTTGATTCGACATTCAAGCTCCGAGTTCTTCATCTTTTTCCTCAACAATACAAAACTGTCAATAAAGATATTTACAAAGATATCAGAGATGTGATAACTCTGACTTTCAAATGTTGAAATAGATTGAGAACATAAATAATGTTGCATGTTTAAATATATCTGTTTCCCACCATGGTAAATCATTGTTAATAATCATTGTGAGGAATAATTAACATTAACATGTGATAAGACAGTCTCTTCACATATATGAATATTTATTAATGATTATTATTATTAATGATAATATTATTAGCCCTTCGTATTATTCAGTACCTTGAAGTAGCTCTCAGTATCACAAAGGTTGGTGACCCCTGTGCGCTGCATTTCTGCCTGCTGTGACAGAAAGAGCTGGAAGTTCACCCCCCGTCCCCTGACCTGCACATCTCTGAATGAAGTTCTCTGGATACACACGAGTCTCTTCTAACATGTTGTGTGTGGATGTTTCTGCTGAACAGAGGTCAGTGAGTGAAGTCGTGTGATGATGTTCCACAGCAGACGTTTCTTTGTAGTGACACCACTTTATAAGTTGAGCTCTGTATAAAATGAGCCTGGTGGGACTTTAGCTCCACAAACTACAGACGTGAGGCTTTCAGAGGGAAGGTTTCCATAAGAGCTCATCAGATGACACCTCTTAAAGATTGACACTTCGAAGATGAGCTTCATGAAATATCTTTATTGTCAGTTATCAAAATATTTTCAAGTAAAAGCAGAATGTAAAATAAATACGTTTGTTCATAAATAGGTATATATAAATAATAAATAATAAATATTCTCACAGAGAGAACAGTCAGTGAGCAGCAGAGCGCCTCCTGCCGACTGCAGCAGGAGCTCTGATGGAGTTCACCAACATGTCCAGCAGCACCAGGTGGCGTTTAGTGTCCTTCCTGAGCAGCTCCCAGGACGCAGCGCTGCCCCCCTGTACAAATTCACAGTCAGTGTACTAATACTACTGTACACATACAGATACACAGTCAGTGTACTAATACTGCTGTGCACACAGTATTGCAGAGTACTCACCCTGCGCTGCACAGTACTCCTCTCCAGCCTCTTGTAATATTTCTCCAGCTGGCTGTTGGCCGTTCTGTTAGTCGACACCTGCAACAAAAACACGGTCAGATTTTGTGGAGAGACGCTTCAATATATATGATGTTTAAATCGTATTTGTGGAAGATATGAAAGGAGATGAAGCGGTGTCTGAAGGTAAACTTGATTTTAAAGTGAAAGCACTAAAAGGAGTTGAAGTATCAGTTGATCCAAAGTGTCTAAAGCAGTTGAAGTGTTAGTTGTTGAACTGTTAGTTGAAGGGTTAGTCGAAGTGGTAGTTGAAGTGTAAGTTGAAGTGTTAGTTGAAGTGTTAGTTGAAGTGTTAGTTGAAGTCTTACTCAAAGTGTTAGTTGAAGTGTTAGTTGTTGAACTGTTAGTTGAAGGGTTAGTCGAAGTGGTAGTTGAAGTGTAAGTTGAAGTGTTAGTTGAAGTGTTAGTTGAAGTCTTACTCAAAGTGTTAGTTGAAGTGTTAGTTGAAGTCTTACTCAAAGTGTTAGTTGAAGTGTTAGTTGTTGAACTGTTAGTTGAAGTGTTAGTTGTTGAAGTGTTCGTTGAAGTGTTAGTTGTTGAAGTGTTAGTTGAAGTGTTAGTTAAAGGACTTTAAGCATCAGTTAAAAAGCTGAAAGCAGTTGAAGTGTCTCTTTACTCACACAGCTATCGAGTTCATCTATCTGTCTGTCGATGATTGTGAGGAAATTCTCGGTCGTGTCGTTATCCCAGTTGGCGGCGGAGAGGTTGGCGTGTTCAAAGAGATTAGCGATTAATTTCAGGCTGTCTCTGATGAAAACAAGCTGAGACACCACCTGCAGAGACACACACAGGTGAGAATTGTAGCTCTCTGATTGGCCGACCGAGCTGATGTCATCAACATGTCCTGAAGTAAGTCGATGTAAACATGTGGATAATATTATCAATTATCTGAAGTGAACATCTGTAGTTAAAACATCTG
This sequence comes from Cottoperca gobio, assembly GCF_900634415.1. Classification (NCBI taxonomy): domain Eukaryota; kingdom Metazoa; phylum Chordata; class Actinopteri; order Perciformes; family Bovichtidae; genus Cottoperca; species Cottoperca gobio. Next base: position 107,160 of record NW_021166854.1, on the reverse strand, counting down.
AATAACTGAAAGAAGCTGAAGTGGTAGTTTAAAGAACAAGAGATGAAAGAAGCTAAAGTGTCAGTTTAAATCAGGGGTGGGACCTTTTTCCTATCAAGGGCCATTTTGTTTTTTACAACATCCTTCAAGGGCCGTGCTAATTATTGAACTCATAACCTCTGCACAGCCCATTCATTTCACCTTTCTTATATGCTAAATGCAAAAAAGCAACTTTTGTATCCTGTATCTTCTATCTTTTATCAGAAATCCTTTATTAGTCCCACAACGGGGAAATGTATCTTGTCACAGCAAAAGAACATATAAAGTAAAAAGGCAGTAAACAATAATTAAATAGAATAAAACATAATATAAGTACCAAGTGGTTGATATAAATAAAGTGAGTATTGCACAGCAGTGGTGGAACAGTCTGTTCTTGGTGTGGGGGTCTACCTCTCCATGTGTTTATGTTCCGCTCTGCAGAGAGCTGCTTGTTGGGACAAACTCCGCCGAAGAGCGTTAACTTTATCCAAACGCACTCGTCCTTTCAGCTCGTGCAGTTTGACATGTCTCGCGGTGTAATGACGCTCTAGATTATTTTGAATCACCGCAAGTACGTCCGCACAAACTAGACTCACTGGCCTTTAACTTCCACAGAGAAATAATCGTTCGTCCATTTCTCCTGGAAAGTGCGACATTCTGCATCCAGCTTTCTCTTCTTTACACTCGCCACGCTGCGTTCACTGATGTCAACGACCGTCTCGTTTAAAATTGAAGTTTGACATGACGTGACCACGTGATAACATGTTTCACTCGTGTTGTGTTCAGGGACCCTGACCTTGGCCAAAACAATCAGTCGCCCGTCTAGTTTTTTTGCTAGTGGATTTTTTTTTTGTGCATTTTACGAATGACCTCGAGGTCAAATGGTCTCGTGGGCCGTATACGGCCCGGAGGCCGGAGGTTCCCCACCCCTGGTTTAAATGAAAGATATGTAAGAAGTTGAAGTGGCAGTTTAATTTGAAACACTAAATTAAGTGGAAGTGTCGGAAAGACTGATTGTTTACCCCTTTGTTCCTTATGCGTCTGTAGAATCTGTTTGGAAAGGAAAGTGGATTCTCTTCTTCAGTCAGCTCTCCGCCCTGAAACATAAAGACGGATAACAGACGCCGCTTTATTTCACCACATCACACACTTTATTTATTCAGTTCAGCTCACAGATTTCTCTCCGTCACACATCATCTGTTTGAGATGTTTTTATTCTCTTTAATCATTCATTGCTCTGATTTTTATTCTGAAATTTCCTTCACTTGCTCATCTGACTTGATAAGCTTTTTAACTTTATTAACTTTATTAACTTTATTAACTTTATAACTTTATAAACTTTATTAACTTAATTAACTTAATTAACTTTATTCACTTATAACTTTATAACTTTATAACTTTATAACTTTGTTGTTCTTGCTATGGTTACATTTTATGAAATATATGAGTGTCTGTGTGTGTGTGTGTGTGTGTGTGTGTACTCACCATGCGATCGATGAGCGTCAAAGATTTGTTGCTCAGTTGACCGTAGTGTGAGAGCCAATCACAGCAGAGCGCAGAGGTCAGGGAGAGGACGAGAAGCCGGCCGGGCCAGAAGCTCATGATGAAGCTGTGATGAAGATGATGATGGTGGCTTCAGGGTCAGTGTGTGTTTCTCCAACATGCTGCTGATCTGAGACTTTTATCCAGAGCAGAGTGAAAGACAGAAATTCCCACTTTCCCTTTCCACACACACACACACACACACACACACACACACACACACACACACACACACACACACACACACACAGACACACACACACACACACCAAGTAAAAATACACTCACACACAAAGTATTATCATCAAAATGACTTTTTAATCTTTCTGCACATTTACGACTGAAAGTCAAAGTTAAGGTTTCAAACTGCAGCTTTCATAAATGTGCAGATTGAACAATACACACTGTTGTGCAGTAGAAGTATAAAATGGAAGTAAAACTTCAGAGTTGTAGTTATTTATACATGTTTTATGATTGTTTCTGCTGATATGTCAGTCAATCTTTAAAAGTTTATCTTAATCCTTAATTTTCAGATGATAACTGAAAAGTTTAAAGATAATTAGTAAAAACTGCAGAATCAGCCTTTGAAAATGAAAAACAGCATCAGATCATGAAACTTTATTATACTAAAGATTATAATGAGTATTATGTAATAATCATTTAATTTGAATTAATTACTCTATTTATTTAATTATTTAATATCATTCAATCACTTAATGTTTATTACATTTTAATTAAATTAATTTAAAGTATTTGGTGTCTGTTAATTTGGGAGTATTTTATTGTTTGATGTGGAAGTCCCTTCACTTTTCTTTTTTTTTACTTTCATTTTCCAAACCTTGCTGCCCCGGAAGACCTGTGGCACGGGAAGACGCTCTACAAAATAAAAGATGACACTTCTTGACTTCCCCAACAGAACAGTAGAGATCCACATTTTTACTGAACAGACGTGAAACTGAGTGTTTGTGTGTGATTTAAATGTTTACAGACACACAACAGAAAGATTGTAAACCACCAAGTCTGGTGTTAAACATCGTGTGCTTTCATTCTGAAGGCGTCATCTCATCCTTTTCTCCGGAAATGAGTTGCTGCCGACGTCAGCCTCGTTTTCACTTTCTATCCGTCGAGAAAACTGTTGATGCAACACTGTGACGTCATACCTGAACATATCATCTATGAGGTAATAACAACAATTTCAATATTTATATTTATATAGCAAATATATATTATAAATACTGCTCCAAATGCCTTCATATTGAAAACAAACACACTTGGTATTATTATTAAATATTAAACATGGTGTAAAAGTAATCATAAGAATATCATTACACACTAACAGGATTAATATTACATACATACAGAACATTTTACATTAATGCAACGTAACAAAAGGATTTTATCTGAATTTAAAGAATATATTTATTTTACAAAGCAATACAACTTTCACATGGTATTTTTATAATAAGGTTATTCATCCCAATTCTATTCTTTTAATAATTACTTTCATTTAAATTAATATTCATGTTTCTCTGCACCATTGTGTTGAGTACATGTCTACAATGTTTTCTATATTTAAAACCTTTTTTTAATAAAGATTTTAAAAATATAAAATTAAAATATATGACGTCAGATCAAATTAAACTGTATTGATCGTCAAAACATTAACAAGTTGATGAAGTGAAAACCAGAGCAGGAATAAACTAATAATCTTTATGATGTTATAACAACTCTTCACTTTAATAGTTTCATCAGAAGCTCTTCAAACACAATCTGAATTAAAAAGACTGTTAAAGACTATTAAATATAGAAACTAAGTGAATAATGAGCCGTGATTGGCCCGATGGAGATGCCGTCACTTCCGTCTGCTTCGTCATTGGTTCCCATAGCAGATCCCGCCCCTCACTGGAAGCGCGGTAAACTGTGTTTATTTCATGGAGACGGAAGCGTCGGTGAGTAAAATCTTCTTTACCGGAGCAGCAGCGGCCGGTTACCGGTTACCGGAGCAGCAGCGGCCGGTTACCGGTTACCGGAGCAGCAGCGGCCGGTTACCGGAGCAGCAGCGGCCGGTTACCGGTTACCGGAGCAGCAGCGGCCGGTTACCGGTTACCGGAGACACGTTCTGTGTGAGGAGCGATATTTTCTTTCTTAACTTTAGTTTATTGTTTCTGTACACAAGATCAAATCATCTGATCCTGTGTACCCATGAATGTCTTATTTTATATATACAATACACCGGGAGTGTTTCTGTAAACTGACGGGATCACGGTATAGCAGAGATGTCTCCATTAAAGCCATTAATGCAGAATGTAATTATATCAATATTAATAAATAATTAAATCTGGAGCTCTGGATCAGAATTGAACTTTTTACTATTTTCAGCTTTTTGTTTGGGACAAACACCTGCTGTTTCCATGGTTTCCTGCACAAAGTATATTATATATCAGTCACACATTTAGTATTACAGCAGATCTCCATAAATATTAATCCTTTACCACAATATGTTTCAGCTGTACTTAGATAAAACAGTGGTATCATGTAAACAAACATTTAAAGGGTTACATTGTGAAAGTGAATATGTGTAGTTCTGATCAGGACTGAAGTTGAAACATTTAAAATAATATTAATATTTAATATGTTGTCTGCAGTTTATGGACGTGGACATTCTTGTCCTTTTTTAAGAGTGAGACACAGTTAATAAGTCAATGTTCATATATTGTAATCTGTAATGTCAGACTTTGATAGGGCAGTTTGGTGCAGGCTCTTCTGTCTCGTGATGGAGGTCGACATCCTGGAGTTTAAAGTTCCTGTGGAGAACAACAAGACTGTGTTTGTGTGGGACGTCCCGCCGTCTCACAGCGAGGCTCAGATCTACGTGAGTCCCCCTGCAGCTCAAACATCAGACACTGAAGTGTGTCATTGTGGCCAAACACAAACATGTTCTTCATGCTCTGCTCAGACTTTGAGACTTTAGATCAGGGAGAACCTTTTTCCTATCAAGGGCCATTGTATTTTTTACAACATCCTTCTTGGGCCGTACTAATTCTTGAACTCATACCCTCTGCACATCGTCTTTAAGCTTAAATCCTTTATTAGTCCCACAACGGGAACATCTTCCACCTCTCCATCTGTCCACGTGTGTTCGGCTCTGCAGAGCTGCTTGTTGGGCCGAACTCCACCGAAGACGTTACCCAAACACTCGTCCTCTCAGCGCGTGCAGTTCGGCATGTCTCGTGCAGTAATGACGCACAAACTAGACACACTGCTTTTACTTCCACAAAGAAATAATCGTTTGAGCGTTCATCCACCTTTCTCTTGTTCACACTCGCCACGCCACGTTCCCTGATGTTAACGACCGTCCCGTTTAATATTGAAGTTTGACGTGACCACGTGATGACACGTTCCGCTCGTGTTGTGTTCAAGGACCCTGACCGTGGCCAGGAAAAACAGGCAGACGATTTGTTCTATTGCCGACTAGATTATTTTGTGTTTTTTGCGTGCGTTTATGAATTACCTCGAGGGCCGGAGGTTCCCCACCCCTGCTTTAAGCTATTTATACCAGAGGAGAGGAAACATGAGAACATGAGAGTGTGTGTGTGTGTGTGTGTAGATGTAAACTCTCCACAGCTACATTACATAACGCCTCATGTACATATTAAACACTTGTAATATAAACTTGTGTTGATGTGAGTCATGAAGTGGGGAAGCTTCATGATATCTGTGAGTTACATATTTGGGCGTATTCCCCGCAGGCTGGGCTGCACGACGTCTTCTCGTCCTTCGGTCCTCTCTACCTGCTGAAGGTTTGTCCTAACGCCCCTCTCCACCCACCCGGCTTCTACGCCCTCGTCAAGTTCTACTCTGCAGCTCAGGCCTCAGAGGCTCAGCGGCAGACAGATGGACGCCCGCTGCTGCACAGCGCCGCTCTCAAGGTGCGTCACAGGAAGTGTCCGATCGTCGGTCCATCGTGATTATTAAGTGCTGAGACCGTAGTAGACTCAAGATATCCCACAATGCATCGGGAAGTAAGGCGATGGTCACTAACCGAGCACGATATCCCATCATGCAATGTGCTGGAGGAGACGGACGAGGAGAGACAAATCTATAAAAATAATTAATAATCTGTTTAATGTGAGAACTTTGTTTTTATCTCGTTGTACTTTTTGTATAATGACAATAAAAGGCTTTAACTTTAACTTTATAGTCTCACCTTTCACAATAAAAGCCCTAAAAATGAGCTGCATCACAGCTCACCAGAGGGGACTCAACCAAATATCTCACAATGCTTTCATCTCAACGTGTTTGTCCTGGACGCAGAAGGTTCTCACGACAGCAGTGACAAAACTAAACAAGCCAAGAGAGTTTTTCACAATAAAGTTGATTTTCTGCAATTTATCAGACGCGCTGCGGTCTTACGTTCAGATTTAGCATATAAACAGATTTATTAACGTACAAACATGCAGTTAAAATGCTCTCCTACAAAATAAAACTCATCAAAAGTCTGAGTTTGTCTCCTCACAGTGCAGTTCTAATTCAGTTAGATGCAGAACAAACCTTTAAATTAAACATTTAGGATTGTGTGTGTGTGTGTGTGTGTTCAGGTGAGGCTGAGCTCCAAACAGTCCAAACAGTTCCTGTCTGGCTGCAGGCCTCTGAGCCACGCCCGCTGCGTGGATCTGGCCAATCACTGTCTGGGATTCAATGGCTGGACCTCTGACATCATCACAGTGAGTCCAACACACACACCTGTACATACAGGTGAGTTAGTGAGACAGCAGGTGACTTCTTGTCTGTCCTCAGATTAAGGAGCTCACCAACGAAGAAGAAGAAGGTGAGGAGGACGGTGGAGGCACGCGGAGGAGGCTGAGGTTTGGCTGCCTGCTGCAGCTCTGCTTCCCCCGACACACACGGAGCACCAGAGCAGCAGCAGTGATGGAGGACAGCTTCACTTGCACAGGTAAGGACAGAGCGGTGAGGACAGACAGCTTCACCTGTACAGGTGAGGACAGAGAGCTTCACCTGTACAGGTGAGGACAGACAGCTTCACGTGCTGAGAAGTTTGACTGACATTTTAAAAATGACATTAAATGAATTGAATTGGTATAAATGAAGTGATTTAAAGAGCTGGTTCCTCTGCAGGTCCAGAGGTTATGCTGCAAAAGCGTGTTCAGCTGCAGCGGGCTGTGAGAGAGCGAGCTCTGGTCCAGGCCTTCAGTGCAGTCCTGCTCATCCTGCTCGGTACAAAGACACAACTGCTGCTGGTCATGTGCACACCTGCTGCTGGTCACGTGCACACCTGCTGATGCTTCATGTTATCACTGTGTCTGCAGGTGATGGGAAAGTGATGGTGGAGGTGAAACAGAGCTCAGATCAACTCCTCCCTGAGCACACTGAAGGCCTCCTGCAGGTAAACTCACCTGTTCCTCCGTCACGCTGTCTGTAACCTTCTTTGTGAATGAACTCAAAGAGCTGCAGTTTGGTGTCGAGCTGGAAACATCTTAATGTGCAGGCTCCAGAAAAAAGTCATAGAAATAAGAGTAAAGAAATCATAAAAAGTCATAACAAATCGTTAAAAAGTAATTAAAACAGTAATTAAAAAAATCATTAAATGGTTATTTTAAAAAGTGATAAAAAGTCATAGAAAAATTACTAAAAATTAGATAAATCATTAAACATTTTATTAAAGTAATAAAGAAATAACATTTTAATAAAGAAAAATGTGTTTAAAAAGTAATTTTAAATAAATAATCAAAACGACTTGAAACAGAGGGAAAGAGAAGGAGAGACCCTTCCCGGAGGAAGCCGGTGCCCCCGTCAGTTGGATCTGGTGGGGCTTACCACTACGCACAGTCTTGGCTCTGGAACCGTACTCCTGGATAGGGGTTGGACTCTATTCTTCTCCGGAGTTGCCCAAGATGTGAGGCGTCGGGCGGGTGTGGGTTTACTCACAAACAGCAGTTTGGAGTATTCGGCCTTCTTGGAGACCCTGAATGGAGCCCTGCAGGGGGCTCCAGTAGGGGACTCCGTAGTCTTGCTGGGAGACTTCAACGCGCACGTTGGAAACGATGGAGACACCTGGAGAGGCGTGATTGGGAGGAACCCTGATCTAAACCTGAACAGTCGTTTGTTGTTGGACTTCTGTGCCAGTCATGGCATAACAGGCCATAACAAACACGTGTTCGAACATAAGGATGCTCATAAGTGCACGTGGTACCAGAGCACCCTAGGCCAAAGGTCAATGATCGATTTTGTGATCGTATCATCTGATCTGAGGCCACATGTTTTGGACACTAGGGTGAAGAGAGGGGCGGAGTTGGATCAAGGGGTGGGGGAAGACTCTGGACAGACCTGGTAAGCCCAAACGGGTGAACTGCTTTTCAGACATCCCTGTGGAGGTTGGGGGCATTGAACCTGAGTGGGCGGTGTTCAAAACCTATTGCCTGCGATGAGGAGCTGTGGTCTCAAGGTCTTAGGTGCCTCAAGGGGCGGTAACCCTCGAGCACCGTGGTGGACCCTGGTGGTCAGGGAAGCCGTCCGACTGAAGAAGGAGTCCTTCCGGGTTATGTTATCCGGGAGGACTCCGGAAACAGTTGCAGGGTACCGACGGACTCGAAGGGCAGCAGCCTCTGCCGAGGCAAAGCAGAGTGTGTGGGAGAAGTTCGGAGAAGCTATGGAGAAGGACTTTCGGTCGGCACCAAGGTGCTTCTGGAAAACCGTCCAGCACCTCAGGAGGGGGAAGCGGGGAACCATCCAAGCTGTGTACAGCAAGGGTGGGACCCTGCTGACTTCGACTGAGAAGGTTATCGGGCGGTGGAAGGAGCACTTGCGGGAAAACTTTGCGGGACCATCGTCAATTTCCCTGATGGAGGTCACTGAGGTAGTTAAACAACTCCACAGTAGCAAAGTCGAAGGGGTTGGTGAGATCCATCCAGAAATGCTGAAGGCTTTGGGTGTTGAGGGGCTGTCTTGGTTGACACGCCTCGTGAACATTGCGTGACAGTCTGGGACAGTGCCTAGGGGGTGGCAGAACGGGGTGGTGGTTCCCCTATTCAAAAAGGGGGACCAGAGTGTGCCATTTATAGGGGTACCACACTTTTCAGCCTACCTGGTAAAGTCTACTCCAAGTACTGTAAAGGAGGGTTCGGCCGATAGTCGAACCTCTGATTGAGGAGGAGCAACCCCCAATATCACAAATTATACATTTGTCTCAGTGTGCTTTACAGACTGTACAGGATACGACACCCTCTGTCCTCAGACCCTCTGTCCTTAGACCCTCTGTCCTTAGACCCTCACATCGCACAAGGAAAAACTTCCTAAAAGAAACCCCATAATTAAAGGGGGAAAAATGGAAGAAACCTTAGGGAGAGACTGAGGAGAGATCCCTCTCCCAGGACGGACAGACGTGCAATAGATGTCGTGTGTACAGGATAAACAACATAGTACAAATACAACATTTGACAGAAATTATGTTGTGTTGAAAAAAGAGAAAGTATGGATGAATCCAGGAAAATGTCAAAAAGGCTTCCCGGTGTCCAGCAGGACCAGGGCAGCAGGCGCAGCCACGATTCCTGATCCTGACGTAAACTTTATCAGTGGCAACCTGCCACATGAGACACAGAAACTCTGGGGATGATGCCCCGGATGGTGAGTTAGTAATATACATTTACATAAATGCATACAGATAAAGAGGGAGAAGAAGAGAGGGAGGGGAGGAGAGAGGACGAGAAGGAAGAGAGCAGGGAGGTGTCCCCCGGCAGTCTAAGCCTATCGCAGCATAACTAGGGGCTGATCCAGGGCAAACCTGAGCCAGCCCTAACTATAAGCTTTATCAAAAAGGAAAGTCTTTAGCCTGCTCTTAAATGTGGAGAGGGTGTCTGCCTCCCGAACACAAACTGGAAGCTGGTTCCACTGGAGAAGAGCTTGATAGCTGAAGGCTCTGGCTCCCATTGTACTCTTAGAGACTCTAGGAACTACAAGTAACCCTACAGTCTGGAAGCACAATGCTCTAGTTCAGTGTTACTCATTGCGCGGCTCACCAAGCTTTAATTGGTGGCTCGCATGGCAGTGGGCTAAATAAAGGGTGATAGATATGAGCAGGGCTATTACATATAACCTATTAAAACACTGAAAGTGTCTGCTCTATTAGCCTACAAATAATTGATATTAACAAGATATTTAAACTTGCTCGGCCGGAACACTGACTCACTGCGGAGTTGCCAGTTTTGGCGGTCTGTCAGCACTACAATGGCGAATGTACTCTTGAACAGGTAGATACGTGGTGGGCTAGTGTAGAAAAAAATAAACGTAAGCTCATTAAAACTCGTTTCACCATTACATGCTAGTTAGCGTGTGTTTCTACAGACGTAAAATGGATCGATTTCTTATTAAAGAGTTGCACACCAGGTGGACAGAAACAAAGCGTGACACACGAGGAACATTAAGATTTGTCTTTGGAGCATCAAACCACAGAGTCGAGAGGAAGATGCTGGACAACAGCTGCTCCCGTTAAAAAAGAAAGGTACGAGCCGTACAAGACGAGTAAAGGAAAATTCAAGACAAGTGGACAGAGGAGTTTGTATTTGTCCTCCACGAGTCGAACCCTTTGTTCTTAATATGCAAACAAACCCGCTCTGGTTTCAAGCGAAGTCATTTGGAGCCGCATTTCTAAACGACGCATCCAAAATTCAACGAAACTTACGCACCTGGAAGTGAAATTAGTAAAAGATAAAAATAGAGCAGCTTTCTTCTGTTTCTGGACAACAAAGACTCAAACACAGGACAACTAATACAGCTGAACGATTCACTGAGGCATCTTTTGAGATCGCATGGATTTTGGCTCGGGCAAATAAACTTCTCAGACTCAAAGATTGTGAAACTGCTTTTTGGCTTCAGCAGAAATATTGTTTGCAGAGTTTGACAACATCATCCCAGTATTAAGGTAATCCTGCTTTTAATGAATGTATTGGCTGCATTGCATATTGTATGTTCTGGATGGGATGACAGATTAATAAGCAGACATGCTTTTCATACTTTGCGGTAAAAGTAGCTCTCCTATTGACTTTGTCCTATCAGTGTGGCTCTCACGTAAAAAATAGTGAAGACCACTGCTCTAGTTGGTTTATAAGGTACTATGAGATCTTTAAGATATGCTGGAGCCTGACCATTAATTGATTTGTAAGTCAGGAGAAGGATTTTGAATTATATTCTGTATTTTACCGGGAGCCAGTGCAGAGCAGCTAATACAGGAGTAATATGACCCGTTTCCTTGTTCTTGTCAATACACGTGCCGCTGCATTTTGGATCAACTGAAGAGTCTTAAGAGACTTTTTGGGACAACCTGATAACAATGAGTTGCAGTAATCCAGCCTTGAAGTAACAAATGCATGGACTAGTTTTTCTGCATCATTTTGAGACAGGATGTTTCTTATGTTTGCAATGTTACGTAGATGAAAGAAGGCAGTCCTTGAGATTTGTTTTATGTGGGAGTTAAAAGACAGATCTTGATCAAAGATGACGCCAAGATTCCTTACAGTGGTGCTGGAGGCCAAGTTAATGCCATCCAGAGCTTCTATGTCATTAGAAAATGCGTTTCGGAGGCGTTTAGGGCCAAGTATAATAACTTCAGTTTTGTCTGTTTAACATCAAAAAGTTGCAGAACATCAGAGTTTTTATGTCCTTAAGGCTTGAAGTTTAGCCAATTGATTGGTTTCGTCTGGTTTAATTGATAGATATAATTGGGTATCATCCGCATAACAATGAAAGTTTATAGAGTGGTTCCTTATAATATTGCCCAAAGGAAGCATATATAAGGTGAATAGAATCGGTCCAAGTACAGAACCCTGCGGAACTCCAAGACTGACTTTGGCTGTCATGGAGGATTTATCGTTAACACGTACAAATTGAGATCGCTCAGTGTTATTCGCAGTCAGGCTGCAGCGCTATCAACAAGATGATTAATGTGGGAGGGGCTAAAGTTAACATTGGAGTCCTCCATTATATTGATATTGAGTCCTGGTATTGAATTAAGTGCTGATGGAATCACTTCCTTAAATTTAGTCACAGCACTTTCAGATAAACATCGAGCGTAGGATGTTCTGCCTGCTGGCTTGTAGTCCAGTAACAGGACTTCAGAAGTTATTAAAATGTTCTGATAAAAGAGGATTATGTGGACACACTAATAAACTTTCAGTTTCAACACCATATCCCAGAACAAGGTCCAGAGTGTGGTTTAAACAGTGAGTTGTTCATGTACACTCTGACTGAACCCAGTGAATCTAATATTGAGATAAATGCATTATTAAGGCTCACTATCAACATCCACATGAATATTAAAGTCACCTACAATAATCACTTTATCTGTTTTAAGGACTAAACTTGATAAAAGTTCTGAGAGTTCAGATAGAACTTTAGAATACGGACCAGGAGGGCGGTACACAGTAACTAATAAAACTGGCTTTATTGTTTCCATTAATATGACCAGGTGGAGTGGATTCATTTAGACATATTCTTCATGTCTCAGGTTTCAGTGAGACAAAATAAATCAATCTTATTATCTGATATTAATAATGCGAAATATCACCACATCACACCCATTCTCCACTCCCTCCACTGGCTTCCTGTCTCATTCAGGATCGAATACAACATCTCCCTCCTCACCCATCAGTGCATACATGGAAATGCTCCTCCGTACCTCAAGGAACTCCTCCCCCAACAAATCTCCACACTCAACCTCTGCTCCTCTAAAGAAACTTTGCTCCACCCCCCCAGGACCAAGCTCTGCAGCATGGGCGATCGGGCCTTCTGTTCAGCCGCTCCTCACCTGTGGAATTCCCTCCCAGAACACCTGAGGGCTCCACAGGCCACCGACTCCTTCAAGAAGATCCTAAAAACCTTTCTTTTCAAAAAAAGCCTTTCCGTAAAATCTTATGTCTGTTGTTGTTGTCCTGCATTTTAGCGCCTTGAGATTGCTTTTAGCTTTGAAAGGCGCTTTACAAATACAATTTATTATTATTATTATTATTATTATTATTATTATTATTATTATTATTATTATTATTATTATTATATTAAATCATTTACCAATCCAGCTTTCGTTGATAAAGATCTGATGTTTAAGAGCCCACATTTAATGTTTCGATTTAGTTGCACTTTTGCAGCGGTGGTTTTTATTTTAATGATGTTTTCATGTATAACTCCTCTTCTGTTAACCATAGACTTGATTAGTTTCAGTGGTCGTGGGGCAGACACAGTCACTATGAGGATTTGAGTGGGTGACTGCCCGGAAAGAAGCACAGAGAAGTGTGTAAGACTGCAACTCTGTCTCCTGGTCTCAACTCCAGGTTGTCATGGATTAGGTCCACTAATAAACTTTGTAATATTATTGGATATGAGATCTGCTCCAGCCAAAGTAGGATGGATGCTGTCACTCCTAATCAACAATGCGGATTCCGTCCTGGTCGTGGAACAACGGACCAACTCTTCACTCTCACAAGGATCCTGGAGGGGGCCTGGGAGTACGCCCATCCGGTCTACATGTGTTTTGTGGATCTGGAGAAGGCGTATGAACGGGTCCCCCGGGTGATACTGTGGGAGGTGCTGCGGGAGTATGGAGTGAGGGGGTCACTTCTTAGGGCCATCCAATCCCTGTATGCCCAAAGCGAGAGTTGTGTCCGGATACTCGGCAGTATGTGATGGCACCATCGGTCTATGACCTTCAGCAGTCACTGGATCGGTTCGCGATGAGGATCAGCACCTCTAAATCTGAGGCCATGGCTCTCAGCAGGAAACCGGTGGATTGCCTACTCCGGGTAGGGAATGAGCCATTACCCCAAGTGAAGGAGTTCAAGTACCTCGGGGTCTTCTTCGTGAGTGAGGGCACGATGGAGCGAGAGATTGGCCGGAGAATCGGAGCAGGTATTGCAGTCGCTTTACCGCACTGTTGTGACAAAGCTCTCAATATACCGGTCGATATTCGTTCCTACCCTCACCTATGGTCATGAAGGCTGGGTCATGACCGAAAGAACGAGATTGCGGGTACAAGCGGCCGAAATGGGTTTTCTCAGACGGGTGGCGTCTCCCTTAGAGATAGGGTGAGAAGCTCAGCCATCCGTGAGAGACTCGGAGTAGAGCCGCTGCTCCTTTACGTTGAAAGGAGCCAGTTGAGGTGGTTCATCTAGTGAGGAGCCACCTGGGCGCCTCCCTAGGGAGGTGTTCCAGGCACGTCCAGCTGGGAGGAGACCCCGGGGAAGACCCAGGACTCGGTGGAGAGATTATATCTCCTCACTGGGAACGTCTCGGGATCCCCCAGTCGGAGCTGGAGGATGTGCCCCGGTGAAGGAAAGTTTGGGGTTCCTTACTGGAGCTGCTGCCCCCGCGACCCGACCCCAGATTAGCAGTAGACTATGGATGGACGGATAATGAAAAGTCATTAAAAAATTATTAAAGTTATGAAAAGTCATTAAAAAAATAATTTAAAAGTTATAAAGTACAAGTTGATATTCATGTATGGCTGTGTTTCCCTCACAGTGTAGCAGATATAAGTTGATGAAGTGTCACTAATGATCTCTGTCTCTCAGGTGAACCAGTTATCCTGCAGAGAGTTTGCTGCTGATGAAGAGGGGGGGATCTGACTGTATCGTGGTCATTACAAACCTCATACTTTTACTTTTAGTACATACTGCAGCTTACAAAGTGCGTACTGTTAAATGCAGTGTGCTCATGGCGCCTTGACCCTCTCTCTCGTATGTCTGCTGTGCAAAGGATTGTGGGTCAGGATAAGGACATAATGCTGGATGCAGACTGGATGCAGTACATCCTGGTATTTCTGGCAGACTGCATTTGACATACTGTATACTGGGAGTTGTTGAGATCGACACCCAGAGGACTGAGGGTGAACAGTGATGCATTATGGGAATTACTGTTTTATTTATTCAATAAATATGTTGTATTACTGTTGTTTCTGCTTCCTTACTGAATGAAGATCAAACTGCTCTGGTTGGTTGTGGTGATAGAAACAGAGCGAGTGATGCTGCAGCAGGTAACTGCAGGTTGTGAACCTGCAGCAGCACGACACAACAATCACTGACTACACACAACAATCACTGACTACACACAACAATCACTGACTACACAACAATCACTGACGACACACAACAATCACTGACGACACACAACAATCACTGACTACACAACAATCACTGACGACACACAACAATCACTGACGACACACAACAATCACTGACTACACAACAATCACTGACGACACACAACAATCGCTGACTACACAACAATCACTGACGACACACAACAATCACTGACGACACACAACAATCACTGACTACACAACAATCACTGACTACACAACAATCACTGACGACACACAACAATCACTGACTACACAACAATCAGTCAGTCAGTGATTACAGGAGACATTAAACCTGTCTCTACCTCTCTGCAGCACCTGAATAAGCACACGTTTTAACATTTAAACACAACATTGACACCTCTGCTGCTCGTTTTTACCTCCTTCAGTGTGTGTCATTAGAGAAACACTGCTGACAGTTGTGTTTATGATTTACAGACGCTCCTCTTTTTATTTTATTTATGTAAATGTGAATATTCTGTGTGTGTCCCCTGTGGAGTGTTTTTATTGAACCCTATAAATGTTGATCATTTACCAAATCATTCATCTTTAGATGGAGTTCTGTCTGTTCCAGATTTCACATCATTTTGTCGGAGTTGATCATCAAGCTTTCCAACAGTCACGATCGATACTGACGAACTAAAGTAAAATAAGAGCCAGAAGAAGCGGAGTTCCACCTTCAGGAAATAAAAAAAGTTGGATGGGGTTTGGGAGTTTGTTTTGCAAAGTAAAACACACAGACATCACTACAGGAATAACGTGTTCATGTCTTTATATCTTTCTCAAAGGCCAAGAGGATGCTGGGAAATGCAGTTCACACTCAGCAAATCATATCATATTTAAAAACAAAATAATAAAGAAAACGTTTCATATAAAAAAGAACCTGTTGTTTACAAAGAGAAATATTTAAATCAGAATTAACCTTGTATCACACACATATACACACACATACATACACATGTACACACACATATACATACACACATATACACATACACACACACACACACACACACACACACACACACACACACACACACACACACACACACACACAGGTATTAAAAGGCAGTATTGGTCCAGTTCAGGATGTTTCCATGGATACTGTCAGTGCGCGTCGCTCCAGGAGGTGACCCAGTGTTTGGTGAACTTCCTGTTTTGGTCGTCGTGGATCAGGAAACCGTCGGTGTCCGTGCGCTGCCCCTGCTCGTTTTTACCCATAATCCTCCCCTGGTGGAGCGCCGCAGCCTGCCAAGCTCTCCGCCGCACGAAGAAACCGCACTGAAGACAAAACACAGAAACATCTCATTTCCATCAAGCAAATATCTATATCTGGTTAAAGTGACAGAAACAAAGATAGAAGGGTGGAGCTGCAGGAAGAGGAAGTGAAGGAAGAAACATGTTTACATCCTGCAGGAAACACTGGTCTCCCCGGTAATGACAACTGTACGGGGGGAATTGTTATAAAACTCACCCATTTTAATTATATTAAGGCTTAAAGTTGTACATTAGGAGGGGCGTGGCCTCCTTGAGTGACAGGTGGAAGTTTCAGGTTGCTAGCAGCTAGCTGCAGCCATCTGTGCAGTGACCGTCTAACTCCAGATAATCTAAAGTTAGACGTAGTGTAGTGGAGTTGAGGCTGCCGGGCGGAGCAGCAGACTGCTGCAGCACTTTCAGCTTCACGGCTCTTCAGACCAGTGGAGACGCCACGGAGACAACGTCCATCTTTTAAACTCTGGAGTTGGAGCTCTGCAGCCGCTTACTTTTGCATAAAGAGGCTGACAGATATCAGCAGACAAGATTCATGAAGAGGTACCAAAACCACCAATGTGTCCTTGAGCAAGTAAGGGTTGCAGTCCCCTGTTGGTCTCTAAGAGCGTCTGCTGAATGGCAGAATTTATGAGTTATGCTGATCGATCAGATGCAAGAAGAAGAGTGAGAAGAGTGAGAAGAGTGAGAAGCGGAGAGAGAGCCGAAGAAAGCAGCCGGCGGTCCTTACAGCGGTGCTCTGGCAGCAGGGCGCCCGGCCTCAAAGCTTCTCCTCCAGCCTCAGAGCTCCTCCACTGGCCTCAGAGCTCCTCCACCGGCCTCAGAGCTCCTCCATCGGCCTCAGAGCTCCTCCTCCGGCCTCAGAGCTCCTCCTCAGAGCTCCTCCTCCGGCCTCAGAGCTCCTCCACCGGCCTCAGAGCTCCTCCTTCGGCCTCAGAGCTCCTCCACCGGCCTCAAAGCTCCTCCTCCGGCCTCAGAGCTCCTCCTCCGGCCTCAGAGCTCCTCCTCCAGCCTCAGAGCTCCTCCTCCGGCCTCAGAGCTCCTCCACCGGCCTCAGAGCTCCTCCACCAGCCTCACCGGTCTCAGAGCTCCTCGTCCAGCCTCTCGGTCTCCAATGGCTGGCTCTTCATGTGGGCTTTCTGGGTCTTCGCCTGGTACATCTCTCTGGTGCTGGCTCTCCTGAAGAAACCACACTGAACAGCAGGGGGCGACATAACGGCACTTTACCAACCAGGAGGTGACGACCACGTCACAAATAATCATATCGGAGTGACGAGAAAGTGTAAAGATAATCCATTTATGTGGACTTTGGTGAAAGTAGACGCTAAAACTACGAGCAGCGAAATATTTTGAGTTTTCTGTTGTTGTCGGGGGACTGCATCTCAGTTTACCTTCCAGAGCAGTGTGCAGATCACAGCCAGCAGTAAGACTCCAGCCAGAACCGACACCACAATGATCCACAGGGGGGCGCCGGAGTCCTGCTGCTCCCCCGGCTCCGGATAAATGTGGACCTCCATCTGCAGGGAACAACACGGAGACTCAGAAGGAAACAAACACCTGTCAGCACTTCCTCCACTGCTGTCACTAGAAGTGAAGACGTGGCTCCAATCAATTTACTTCAATTTTGATTTGTTTATCCAGAAAATATCCAAAGACTTTTCTCGTAAATTTGTGATTTGCAATTGTCCCACATCCAATTTCTGACTTTTTTCTCTTAAGATTTGTGAATCTTTTTCCCTTAAATGTAGCACTTTAATCCAGAGACTATTCAAGGCTTTTTCTTGTAAATATGTGATTTATAATCTAACACAATATCCTAGAATTTATTTTCCGTAAATTTTAAACTTTAATCTCAGACAATATTCAGTTTTTGAGTTCTTTCTCCCCTAGCTCCGTCATTTTAAGTATTTTTTAACCTACAATGGCTCTGACATTCAGGAGAAGTTTGTCACCCTTTCAGATTGAGTCTGTACCGCTGCAGCAGTACCTCTGTGCTGCGCGGCTCCATGTTGATGGTGGGTTTGTTCGTCTGCAGCTTCAGAGTCGCTCGGCCTCGAACCAACACACTTCTCGCATCGCTGAAGTCCTGAAACACACACAAGATCTGATTATGAGACTGAACCAGACAGGAAACGTGCTGCAGACCAAAACAAGGAGCTAAAAGAGGCCAAAGACATTGTGATGATTCTTTATTAATTTGGCGTTTTACCTCCATCATTGTGGAGTTCCACAGTCTGGCTCTGACAGTGAGCGTCGCTGAGGACTTCATGTTGACCAGCCGACAGACAAACGTCACACAGCGAGCCCCGTGCAGACAATCCTGCACAAACACACACACACACACACGCACATTTGTAGATTGATACCTGTGAGGACCGTCATGTATTCTCCAGCACATCAAGACTAAACCCTCAAACAGCCACCGACAAGGTATGGACAACAAAATGTCATCATTACACAATATTTTTGAATGTCCTAAAGATTTGTTTCATGTGTCAGAGCGCCTCGTGTGGGCAGCTGCAGTACTGCACTCAGGAGTGTTTGTACCAGAGTGTAGGACTTCTTCTTCTGTCCCTGCAGGTGGAGGACAGGGAGGGTCTTTTCCTCCTGCCCCTTCTCCACACTCCTCCTCTTCTTCTTCTCCTGCACCTCCTGCACCTCCTCCAGACTCCTCTTCTTCTCCTTCTCCTTTGACAGCTGAGTAAGCAGAACATGAACCACAAAGCGGCCGCTCGGCATTTATCAGTGTCCAGGACACACACACATATATTTTGGAATCATGATCACTTCTGTGTGTAGGAAGGTTTTTCTAAAAGCAAACCAACTGATAATTAATAATATTACAGTATGTAAATATATAATATTTTATATAAGTCAACCATAAACAATAGAAACAGCATGTCATTTCTGAAGATCTCAGTCTTAAGTGTTAAGAGATTATTGTGTTTATTTATTAGACTAAAAAAAGCTAGTATGTGTGACTCGCTGGTTGTTGGGCTGAAGGTGGCGGTTGGAAAATGTAAACATAAGAGCCGACACTAATTAACTCATTACAAATCGTTTCTGCTGAAGTGTTTAAAGATAGATGGTGAATGTATTGATTGTAAAGCAGAAGGCAGCTCTTATTCTGAAATGTGCTAGCCCAGGACCTGAGTTAACGTGAGGTTGATGTTGCCATGGTTACCATGAGATGGAGAGGGTTGATGATGTTCCCGGGCGGAGCGCAGCGAGCCTCCGACGTGCCGTTCACTTGGATCTCTGTGAGGTACAGCAGCCATTTCCCATTGGACACCTCCCTCGGCCAATCAAACTCCACCTGCAGGTTACCTAGGCGACCCAGTGGCTTCCCGCTGATGTGCACCTATCAGAGGAAGTTGTGGGTTACCTCCCGGTCTGTTTACACTTCATCCGTCAGACTGATGTTAGAGCGTAAAGATACAATGAGAGTAGAGCGGACATTTGACCCGTATGAAAGAAAATGGCGATTGTTGTTATTGTGACATTGCACGTCAGTGGGGCCTTAAAGTGCGCTTGCACCTCGCCAGAGATGGATGGCTGGCTAGTTAACTTGGTAGCTTCTTCTTCTCGTTAGACCAAGTGCTCCGCTCATTTAATTTTCTGTAACCACTGTAGCATTAAAGCATGGTGGAATTAGCTAGCTAGCTTTAATCAAATAAATCAAATCAAATGTTATTTATATAGTCCAATATCACAAAATACCATCTGTACATACAACCTTCTGTCCTTAAGGCTCTTGCAGCGGCTAAAGAAAAACTCCTCAAAAGAAACCCCACAATTAACGGGAAAAAATAGCCGAACAAAGTGTGTTTATGACGCATTTAGTTGTAAAATTTTACTTATTTGCTCTGACTATATTTCGTAACGTTACTACTCCATCGCAAGTTGGTTTAGTTTGTACGTACGTTAGCCTGCTACAACAGTCACAATGTCGATACAAATAAAAATGGCCGCCACTCTGAACATCCTGCTATGTTGCTTTGAATGGAAACGTCTGTTCTATGCAAACCTGGAGGGTGAAGAGCAGCAGACTGCCGACATCCTCCGTCTTCTTCATGGCCGACTCACCGATCACATGACCGCTGAAAGAGGCGGGGCCTGGCATGTGGATTCTGCCGGGACATAAGCAACCAATGAGAGCGCTGAGGTCTCATGCTGCATTCACGTAGTGTTGAAATAATAGATATATATATATATATAATATAGTAATAAATCATTTGAAAAATGTGTTCCCACATTCACGTGAACGCCTCTTCGAGTCAGAACGACAGGTAAAGCAATATTTTATTGGTTTTAGTGAATGCAGAAATAAGTCAATATATGAAGATAATATAAACAGATATCCACGTGTTGTTTACACACTTTAAGCAATAAAACATAAAACGCTTATTCTCTGTAGCGTCCATGTTGTTTCAACATTAAGACTTAAAGCTCATGAACACACTGAAGGGGAAGAACGATTTAAAAAGTCTGGAAATGTGACCAGAGGAGTACCTGAACGCACCACCTGCCTGTGTGATACTTACAGAGTGAGAGACGTCTGCAGTGAATACTCCACCAACATGGAGACGGACACAGGAACCAGATTGGACTGCTCACTGAGCCTGAAGACACACAGGGACACAACTCAGAATCTGTGTGTGTGTGTGTGTGTGTGTGTGTGTGTGTGTGTGTGTGTGTGTGTGTGTGTGTGTGTGTGCGTTTGTGTGTGTCTTACGTGGACAGCTGCAGCAGAGACTGAATCTCTCTGGTGTCTAAACTGATCTCAGACGGCTGAAATATGATCAACACTTGAACCTGAATTACAGAAAGAGACAGAGGATTAGGAAGAGTACTGCAGTACATACAGGAATACAGACATGAGTACTAACAGTACTGCAGTACATACAGGAATACAGACATGAGTACTAACAGTACTGCAGTACAGACAGGAATACAGACATGAGTACTAACAGTACTGCAGTACATACAGGAATACAGACATGAGTACTAACAGTACTGCAGTACAGACATGAATACAGACATGAGTACTAACAGTACTGCAGTACATACAGGAATACAGACATGAGTACTAACAGTACTGCAGTACAGACATGAATACAGACATGAGTACTAACAGTACTGCAGTACATACAGGAATACAGACATGAGTACTAACAGTACTGCAGTACAGACATGAATACAGACATGAGTACTAACAGTACTGCAGTACATACAGGAATACAGACATGAGTACTAACAGTACTGCAGTACATACATGAATACAGACATGAGTACTAACAGTACTGCAGTACATACAGGAATACAGACATGAGTACTAACAGTACTGCAGTACAGACATGAATACAGACATGAGTACTAACAGTACTGCAGTACATACAGGAATACAGACATGAGTACTAACAGTACTGCAGTACAGACATGAATACAGACATGAGTACTAACAGTACTGCAGTACATACAGGAATACAGACATAAGTACTAACAGTACTGCAGTACAGACATGAATACAGACATGAGTACTAACAGTACTGCAGTACATACAGGAATACAGACATGAGTACTAACAGTACTGCAGTACAGACAGGAATACAGACATGAGTACTAACAGTACTGCAGTACAGACAGGAATACAGACAAGAGTACTAACAGTACTGCAGTACAGACAGGAATACAGACATGAGTACTAACAGTACTGCAGTACAGACAGGAATACAGACAAGAGTACTAACAGTACTGCAGTACAGACAGGAATACAGACATGAGTACTAACAGTACTGCAGTACAGACAGGAATACAGACATGAGTACTAACAGTACTGCAGTACAGACAGGAATACAGACATGAGTACTAACAGTACTGCAGTACAGACAGGAATACAGACATGAGTACTAACAGTACTGCAGTACAGACAGGAATACAGACATGAGTACTAACAGTACTGCAGTACAGACAGGAATACAGACAAGAGTACTAACAGTACTGCAGTACAGACAGGAATACAGACATGAGTACTAACAGTACTGCAGTACAGACAGGAATACAGACAAGAGTACTAACAGTACTGCAGTACAGACAGGAATACAGACATGAGTACTAACAGTACTGCAGTACAGACAGGAATACAGACATGAGTACTAACAGTACTGCAGTACAGACAGGAATACAGACATGAGTACTAACAGTACTGCAGTACAGACAGGAATACAGACATGAGTACTAACAGTACTGCAGTACAGACAGGAATACAGACAAGAGTACTAACAGTACTGCAGTACAGACAGGAATACAGACATGAGTACTAACAGTACTGCAGTACAGACAGGAATACAGACATGAGTACTAACAGTACTGCAGTACAGACAGGAATACAGACATGAGTACTAACAGTACTGCAGTACAGACAGGAATACAGACAAGAGTACTAACAGTACTGCAGTACAGACAGGAATACAGACATGAGTACTAGTCGTACTGCAGTACAGACAGGAATACAGACAAGAGTACTAGCAGCACATTCTGTACCTTCTGATTCCCTCTCAACGGATTTCCCAGCTCACACAGGAGAACGTTGTCCTCCACAGAACACTCCATTACTGCCTGGATGTCTCGCTGAAACACAAGCAAATACAGAACGGAGTTTAGGAGTCGCCGGGACAAGTCAAATCGCCGCTCTTTCAGGGTTATCAAGTCAATCAGTCACATCCTTTGGGGTATGTGAAAGTCAATGTCGTGTTAAGTATCAAGTCAAGGCAAAATCAAGACTCAAGTCATGTCCCATTTACATATTTAAGATAAGTCTCATGTAAATTCCAAGTCCGTTAGTGCAAGTCCAAGTCCAACCTCAAGCCAAGTCCCTAGTGCTTTAAGGCAAATCACAATTAAAGTTTTGAGTCAGTTAGTCAGGTTCGCTAGGGTACATCGATGTCAGATCTCCAGTTAAGTAATCACATCCTTTAGTGTAAATCAAGACACATCAACATATCTCTAGTCAAATCCCAAATCCTTTGGGACAAGTATTCCAAGTCAATTCTGAGGTCAATCAAGAAAAATTTAAGTCAAATCTCAGGTCAACAGGTCAAACCCTTTGAGGCAAGTCCAAGTCAGGTCTCAAGCGAAGTCTCAAGTACTTAAGGATACTTTAAAGTCCTACTGGGGCAAGTCGAAATCCAGTTTTCGGAAGCAAATAGCAAATATTTTGGGTTTCTTATTTAGTAGCCTGTTTCTAATAAACTGTTGCTGTTTATCTTTCAATACTGTAATATATGGTGTCCCTCAAGGCTCAATACTCCGTCCACTTCTATTCTCTACCGACATGCTTAGTAACTTAAATCCCAGCTACAGATGAACTATCCACTCCCATGCAGATGACACTCAGTTCTGCATCACCATTGTTTGTTTCCTGGCTTCTAAAAACTAGATAGCAAACATCTTTAGCTTTAATACCTTCGCTCGAACTCCAGAGTATATGAGTGACGGTGGGATGCTAATGTTCAAAACAGCATTGTGAGCATCCTCTGCTGGTCGGCCTGGTGACGCTGTGTTGTTGATGTTAACCTCCAGAAACAACCGGTTAATGCTCACATTGTAGTACAAAACCTGACTGTCCTTCTGCCTGGAAACACACAGAAATACACAAATCATAACATGACAGCGACAGTCTGAGGTGGAGGGACAAATGAGTAAGATACAGTGACCTGGTTCGTGTGAAAGAGTTGCTAATCATCCGTTTAACAAACTTCCCCTATCCCCTCTGACTGCAGGAGTAACTGTCAGAGATGTTTTTAAGTCTTTTAATGGTCCAAATCTCCAGTCAAGATTAAAGTACTGTAGGACAAGTAAAAGTCACGTCACAAGTCATGTCTTGCTGCTTTTAGGGTACGTCTGAGTCAAATCCCAAGTCCCTGCGTCAATTTATCCAGTTCAAGGGATGACTCAAGTCAAACAGTCAAGTCCAAGTCTCAAGTCGAGTAATTAAGTCCTTTAGGTCAAGTCCATGTTATCGCCCAGTGGCCGGTTGCACAAAACACCTGAAGTTTTCACCTTAAGTATGACACTAGCTGGGGGACTACCTTAATGGTGTTGCACAGAATCCCTTAAAAGGTTTCCTTAATTAAGACATTTACTGTGTTGTCTATCAGCCTGCATACTTTTGGGAATCTAAAAGTGTTTTGTCGTATTTTAATGGAAACTCTTTAAGTGCAAATCTAGGTCAAGGCCTTTAAGGGAGGACCAAGTTAACTCTCAAGTCAAATCTAAAGTCAAGTCCCAACTCCTTTAGAAGATGCTTTAATTATTAATTGTAAAAAAGTAGTTGTTAGGGCAAGGGTCGGGAACCTATGGCTCTTTCGATAACGCAATATGGCTCGCAGACAATTTTGAGCTGACATTTATAAACATGATTAACAAGTAATAAATAATTATACTGTGTCATTTTAAAGTAAAACATTTAGCAGCGGATTTGTTTTTAGTTCTCCCCTCTCTTTCCTCCGCTCCGTCTCTGGCTGTAGGTTAAGGTGTGTTCGCACATGTGTGCGTAGGGGGCGGAGCCCCGCCCTTCGCGAAACCGAGCAGAGGAGAAACTGCACAAAGCAAGCAGTAGACCGGGGGTGTCAAACTCAATCACAGAGAGGGCCAACATTACAAACTGGGACTACGTCAAGGGCCAAACACGGTCCACATTTACTGAACAGGATGCACATATTGGATAAAGTGCAAAAAGATACGGAACATATTTAAGTCAACTGCAAACGGGTTGCTGAGCAGTTCACTATTAATGTCTGAGCTGCAAAGTCTCTCAGTTGATCAGCAGAATCAGTCGGGAACACAGCGGGGGAGATGTGTGTCAGTGTTCGGAAACACGCAGTGACCAAAGTTTCCTTCTGCACCAGAGTCTCCCACAGGCAGCTCGGCATCACACACGTCTGATCACACACACGTCTGATCACCCTGAAGCTGTTTAACAGTGAGATGCTTCGTTGTGTCGCACACACAGTCCAGCTCACATCGTCCCAGAGATCTGTGCTGTGTTTCCCTTTGCTTCCAAAAACTTTCATTTCATTCACACATTTAGATTCTTCCTCAAATGTGTTTCCCCGTGGTTGTGCCATGCATTGATTTAATTCCCAGGACCGACGGGCCAGTTATGACAGATATGATATGTTCTCGCGGCCGGATGTAATCGCCTGGAGTTTGACGCCCGTGCAGTAAACACTGACACGTGCACATAAATGAGATAAATAACGTAAGCGTTTAGTTTATTTAATAAAAGAGCACCTGTTCAATGCAACACTGATACTGCTATTAGTACTCAGAGACGTGTTATTCTTAAAAAATGCACCATAAAGTTGCGTTCAAATTTATATGGCTCTCAAGGAAATATATTAAAAGATATTCGGCTTTTATGGCCCTCCCAGACAAAAAGGTTCCCGACCCCTGTGTTAGGGTCTTTCAGGGTTTTTTAAAGATCTTTAAGGGTCTTTTTGGGTAAGTGTAAATCAAGTCTCAAGTCATAAATCATTTAGGGTCCAAGTTAAGTCAAGTCAGTTCAAGTCCAAATACCTTCAAAGCAAGTCTGAGTCAAGTGCCAGTTCCTTTAGGACAAGTTAAAGTCAAGTCCATATGGAAGTGTTTGAGAGCAAGTCCAAGATTCAAAAGCTTTATTGTCGTGTGCACAAAAGCTACATCGTAGTTGTTGGCAATGAAAATCTCAAGTCCTGCTTAAGTTAACGGTGGAGACGTAATGGTGGAAGTAGTCCGCATCAAGTCCTTTAGTGCAACTCTCAAGTAAAGTTAAATGACAACATTTGCAGGCCTTAGCTAATGTTAGCACTGTTATTCTAACATTTTAAGAGCAAAGTAACTAATAATGTTAGCAGTGGCAGTAGTGTTAGATACAAACAAGGTGCTGCAGCATGCTGGCGGACAGGCTGAGGAAATGGGCAGTGTGTCACAGGATCTACAATAAAACTGATGCAGAGAAATCCCAAGAATAATTAAACATAAGGGTTTGCTGCTTACCTAAACTAGACCAACTCTATTTATTCGATTCTTCTACTTTTACAACGAATGCAAGTATTTATTTGAGTTGTTGGTTTCTGATTTATCCTCGGGGCTCAACGTGTTTAGCACAGAGAAGCTTTTTAGCTTCAGCTGGACCCACAGTCCGGTCTGGAGGAGTTCACTCACGTGCTGAAGGGGTTCTGGTTCTCATCTGTGAACTGGGCCGTCATCTGCAGATTACTATGGCAGCGGTTATCAGAACCACAGGCCTTCTGGATGTGGATCTGCCAGATAAAGAAACAGACAGGTTAAAAAGCTGAGTTATTGAGTTCTGATTCGGTTCTTTGTTCTGTGAGTTCTAACACGAGTGTTGATAGGTTAGGACTCGGGTTGTGATCGGTTCTGTGGTAGGTTCTACTGCAGATTCAGATGTTTTTTCGTGTTTAACTCTGACCTGATTAGTATGGCTTCTGCTGAGTTCTGACCCTGGATCTGATTTTGATCCGGTTTCTGATTGGTTGACGCTGACTGTTGGTTCTGTTTGGTTCTCATTAGTTTTTATGATTAGTTTTAGATTTTCAATGGTCTCTGATGGGTTCTGACCCGGGCTAAGATGGGTTATGATTTGATTCTGACCCGGTTATATTTGGTTCTGACCTGGGTTATAATAGGTTCTTACCCGGGTTAAGATGGGCTATGATGGGTTCTGACCTGGGTTCTGATGGGTCGAGGTGTCTGGCTCAGCACCGGGAGGCGTTTCAGGTCCTGTACGGCATTTCTTTTCTTGGGGAACTTCTCGTACAGCGAGGCGTTCAGGGAGAACACCAGAGGTTCCACTTTGTTTCTGATCGGACTCTGCAGAACACAAACACAGAACACGACTGCTCGTCAGGGCAACACAGGACTACAGTCCTTGAACGTAGCATCAATCTCTGCTGGAAACACGTCAGAACACAAAAGTTGAACGAAGAATCCAAAAAGCAGAAACGTCTCGTTGAAATTCTTCCGCTTCATCCTGAAAGTCAGGGTTAATGTTAATATAACTTTATGTCTATTACAGCGCAGATTAGACATAAAGTTATATTAACATTTAAACATGATCTGTGGGGTCTCACTTGCAGGCCGGTGCTCAGGATCACACAGCGCTGTTTCGGCATCGACAGGAAACCAGAGAATACGCTCTGACCGCTGTCACGGAAACGGAGGCGGGACTTGATGCTGGTGACGTCAGCCGTGACGGTGAAGTGGATGGCTGAGACAAAGACAGGTGAGAGACAGACAGACAGACAGTAAGTAATAATACTAATAACATTATTATAATAACACTTTGCACACACTTTAAACATTTTAAAGGGAAATAAAAAGCGTTGGGATGTTGTTTCTGCTCCTGTTCTGGGTCTTCAGCACCTTTAATATAAATAATCTATCAGTTTTTTTTTAATATAACCTTCAAGTGTGTGTGTGTGTGTGTATGTGTGTGTATGTGTATGTGTATGTGTGTGTGTGTGTGTGTGTGTGTGTGTGTGTATGTGTGTGTGTGTGTGTGTGTATGTGTATGTGTGTGTGTGTGTGTGTATGTATGTGTGTGTGTGTATGTGTATGTGTGTGTGTGTGTGCGTGTGTGTGTGTGTGTGTGTATGTGTGTGTGTGTGTGTGTATGTGTGTGTGTGTGTGTGTGTATGTGTGTGTATGTGTATGTGTATGTGTATGTGTATGTGTGTGTGTGTGTGTGTGTATGTGAGTGTGTGTGTGTGTATGTATGTGTGTGTGTGTGTATGTGAGTGTGTGTGTGTGTGTGTGTGTGTATGTGTGTGTGTATGTGTGTGTGTGTGTGTGTGTATGTCTCAGATGTAATAATATCAGTTTCTGTAATGTGATCATTCCCAGTAACACACAAGAGACAAGGACACACATGATGTCATCTGTGTGTCCTTGAGCGTATGTGTGTGTGTGGGTGTGTGTGTGTCTATGTGTGTGCGTGTGTGTGTGTGTGTTTGTGTGTGTCACTCTGTTGATTAACAGCAGGCGTTAATTGGCAGCTGTGTCCTGTCAATCAATCAGGTCGGTCAATTAGCTGAGAGTACACACACACACACACACACACACACACACACACACACACACACACACACACACACAGGAAGCTGGTTAATGATGATTAATGAGTGCAGACCATAAACAGACTCGTTAGCGTGTCCTCATAAACACCCAGTTGTGAGCTTAGCGACGGACGCTAACGCAGCTCAAAGGACGTTTCCAGAGGAACTCATGTAAACAGCAGCTGTTGCAGAGTCGTGATAACCGTGATATTTATAAATGAAATATTAATTTCACATAATAATACACATGTGATGATATTGTGTAAAAAATTCTGTTTCTTTCTTTTTGTACACTTCTGTGCAGTTCTGGTTACAGACAATCTGCACACGTTTTGAGTGCAATTCATTTGCACAACAAACAAAGATGAATTTGACTGAAAACTTTATTATAATTTGTTTCAAGTTTTTTATAGATAAAGATATTTGTTGTTTATTAATGATGAGAAGATTCTGTCCTCTCTTTCCGTCCTGCAGAAGAAAACACGTCACTGTTCAACTTCAGTTCAAGGAAATGTTGCTAACTAAACGACTCAGGATCCCTTATTATATGTCCACTTATATAACGTTTATGTTATTTTATATATAGTAAATATTATTATAATAAATATTATTGCAGCTGTTTACTCACTGATGTTGTCTCTGTTGCTCTTCTCTCCGGTGCTGAACATGAAGGAGAAACACACCTCCACCTGAATACTGACACACACACACACACGCACACACAGTGTGTCGGCATGATAGCTGCTAGCATGTTAGCCGTTAACATGTTTGCCTGTTAGCATGTTTGAATCTCACCAGAAGTCGCAGCTGTTTGGGTCAACGACCTCCGGGGAAACTCTGATGGTTTTATTGAGGTGAACGACTGGACGAGTTCTGAGAAAGCAATTAAATTAATTAATACAACAACCAATCAATAATAAAGCATTGTTACAGGGAGGCAGCAACACATTCACTCTACAACAGTAACAAACAGAAATGGAGGGTTTGAATCCTGTTTTTATATTCACACATGTACACAGCACAGTGAAGTTTCTCTTAACCCGTCCTAGCATTAGGAGCAGTGTGGGGGTCCGGTGCCTTGCTCAAGGGGCATCACAGCAGTGCCCAGGAGACGATCTGGTACCTGCAGAGGTGCTCACTCCGTACTTGGTCCGTTCAGCTCTTGAACCTCCGGGTGTACTGCCGCCTCCAGTTACATATAACTGTACAACAGTAACTGTGAAGCTGCTGTTACACAGAACTAAACAGGTTCATGCGGGTAGAACTGGACAGTTTTCTCATATAATAGATTAGATATTATTTGAGGTATTGGTTCATTATTGTGCAGGAAATCCAGATTTAAGGAGACATACAGTATAGCGGGATGTCGTCGGTGTATCGACGGGGTGGCTCAGTGTTGAAGTGCACACCTGACGACGGGGAGCATGTAGAAGCTGAACCAAACCGGGCCCAGGACAGAGCCCTGTGGGACTCCACATGACATCAGGTCAGTCTAAGTAATTACAAATATAACTGCTGGAAGTACTGGAAGTTATTGATTGTTACCGGCCCTTCCAGGCTAATGTATGGTGATTCTGGGCGGTATAAATAAAAATGTTACACTAGAAATTGCCTTGATAGTAACAGACGATGTTAGCGTTGGGTGGAGTAACTGAAGGGTTGGAGGTACCGGAGTAGAGCGACGCTGTCGTCCAGAGAGCCCACCAGCAGGTCCGGATACTTGTTCACATCAACATCCAGACCTCCAGACAGAGAGTAACCAAAGGTCCTGAACCCAGGAGAAACTCTGCTGCCCCAGATCACCTGCAGAGAGACAGCTACATGAATCTCCTGCAGCCGCTGCCATCTAAAGTCTGATTCACTACAGATAATCTGCTAATGATCATACAGCACAAACATGCCAACATTACACAGCTTCTTTTTGTCTTGCGCAGGCTTATTGGCCAAAACAATGCGATATCAGAGAGGCTGGGTTCACCTGGCTGGGTTCTGCAGAGATGCCCTCGCTGCTCCCGCTCCAGATCATCACACTTCCTGTTTCATGGAAAGGAGCTCCGACTGCAAAGTCTGAAACACAAGAAGCCTTTAGCTTCTTCTTCTTTCTGGCTCCTTTAAACAATATTCCGGTTTATCCTCAGTGCCCTCACCCTGGAAGCCGTCCTGGTCCAGGTCTCCGGCGGCAGTAACAGCCATGCCGAACGCTGACCCGGCCGCTCCTCTCAGCACCACGCTGGGCACAGAATCAAACCGACCTCCTGCGTTCATGTACACGTAAACTGCCCCGCCCACCTCCTGCTGACGCTGGAAGTAAAAAGGAGCACCCACCAGCAGGTCGCCCCACCTGCAGGGGAACGAAAACCGTCTTCAGGATGTGCTGACTCCAGGTCACTGAATATTATATTTATTTCTTGTTTAGGGACCGCTCTGTCTCAGAGCCACAAATGTTTCAACACAGAAAGCTTTTATGCATTTAATTTCCTGATGTTAGAACACAAAAAGCAGACGACAGGACCTCTGTGTGAATCATGACCTCTCTCTGAATCATGTGACCTCTCTGTGAATCATGTGACCTCTTTGTGAATCATGACCTCTCTCTGAATCATGTGACCTCTCTGTGAATCATGTGACCTCTCTGTGAATCATGTGACCTCTCTCTGAATCATGTGACCTCTCTGTGAATCATGTGACCTCTCTGTGAATCATGTGACCTCATTGTGAATCATGACCTCTCTCTGAATCATGTGACCTCACTGTGAATCATGTGACCTCTCTGTGAATCATGTGACCTCTCTGTGAATCATGTGACCTCTCTGTGAATCATGTGACCTCTCTGTGAATCATGTGACCTCACTGTGAATCATGTGACCTCTCTGTTAATCATGTGACCTCATTGTGAATCATGACCTCTCGCTGAATCATGTGACCTCACTGTGAATCATGTGACCTCTCTGTGAATCATGTGACCTCTTTGTGAATCATGACCTCTCTCTGAATCATGTGACCTCACTGTGAATCATGTGACCTCTCTGTGAATCATGTGACCTCTCTGTGAATCATGTGACCTCTCTGTGAATCATGTGACCTCTCTGTGAATCATGTGACCTCCTGTGAATCATGTGACCTCTCTGTGAATCATGTGATGTCTCTGTGAATCATGTGACCTCACTGTGAATCATGTGACCGCTCTGTGAATCATGTGACCTCACTGTGAATCATGTGACCTCACTGTGAATCATGTGACCTCTCCGTGAATCATGTGACGTCACTGTGAATCATGTGACCTCACTGTGAATCATGTGACCTCACTGTGAATCATGTGACCTCACTGAATCATGTGACCTCTCCGTGAATCATGTGACGTCACTGTGAATCATGTGACGTCACTGTGAATCATGTGACCTCACTGTGAATCATGTGACCTCACTGTGAATCATGTGACCTCTCCGTGAATCATGTGACCTCACTGTGAATCATGTGACCTCACTGTGAATCATGTGACCTCACTGTGACTCATGTGACCTCACTGTGACTCATGTGATCCCTCTGTGAATCATGTGATCTCTCTGTGAATCATGTGACCTCTCTGTGAATCATGTGACCTCTCTGTTAATCATGTGACCTCACTGAATCATGTGACCTCACTGTGAATCATGTGACCTCACTGAATCATGTGACCTCTCTGTGAATCATGTGACCTCACTGAATCATGTGACCTCTCTGTGAATCATGTGACCTCTC
Organism: Cottoperca gobio; assembly: GCF_900634415.1. Lineage (NCBI taxonomy): Eukaryota > Metazoa > Chordata > Actinopteri > Perciformes > Bovichtidae > Cottoperca > Cottoperca gobio. Next base: position 75,336 of record NW_021166854.1, on the reverse strand, counting down.
TGTGAATCATGTGACCTCTCTGTGAATCATGTGACCTCACTGAATCATGTGACCTCTCTGTGAATCATATGACCTCACTGTGAATCATGTGACCTCACTGAATCATGTGACCTCACTGTGAATCATGTGACCTCACTGAATCATGTGACCTCACTGTGAATCATATGACCTCTCTGTGAATCATGTGACCTCACTGTGAATCATATGACCTCTCTGTGAATCATGTGACCTCACTGTGAATCATATGACCTCTCTGTGAATCATGTGACCTCACTGTGAATCATATGACCTCTCTGTGAATCATGTGACCTCGTTAATCCTCTGTTACCCGTCGTTGTTGAGGTCGGTGGTTGCCACAGCGTTACCGAAGTACGAGCCCATCTGTTCTCCGCGCAGTGTCTGCAGAGTCGTCAGTCTATCGGACTGTTTCACTGCCAGCAGCACAGAGCCGCGCGCGTCCTCTTTACTGTCCTTAGGAGCTCCTTTAATACAGAAACAGAAATATTCCAGCTGTTTATTTCATGAATACTTTAAAGTAAAGGAGTCGTCACCTGTCACTATAGTTTCATCCTCCTGAGAGAGAAGACGACGAGCCTGAGTCACCGAATATCCTACACACACACACACACACACACACACACACACACACACACACACAGTTAATATTAATGTGTTAACTAACATAAGGATGACTGATGTATAATGAATTTACTGAAGTAGTAATTATTCACAACATTTAGAGAATAAAGTCGTAACATTTTGACAAGATATGAAAAGTTAAAAACATGAATCTTCTCTTTGTTCTCTGATGTCTGAGAGTATTGTTGGACGTTTCTTCAGAGTTAACGAGTCGCACTGAATGAATGTTTCGTGTCTGAATGAAGATTTAAAGGGACAGTTCACCGATATAAATGTTTCTGTGCTGCGTGTTCGGGAAGGAGCTGCTCTTGGTGTCAAAGACGTTGTCTGGATTCATCCAGTTGACGTGCACGTTTCCTACAACACACACACACACACACACACACACACACACACACATAAATTTGCATAATTGAACAGATTAGAAAACAGAAGAAGAAGCGCGGAGCTCACCTTGCCATTCGTAGCTTCCAGGTGATCCGACAATGACTTCAGTCTGAGTGATGGAGGCAGAAATCCCCATGTTACACATCACCTGAGTGCTGAGGTCTCCCAGGTGACTAAACACGCACACACAGACATGCACACAGACACACACAGACACGCACACAGACACACACACACACACACAGACAGACACACACAGACACGCACACAGACACACACACAGACACACACAGACACGCACACACACACGCACATACACAGACACACACACACACACAGACAGACACGCACACAGACACACACACACACAGACACACAAAGACACGCACACAGACACGCACACACACACACACAGAGACACACACACAGACACACGCACACACACACACAGACACGCACACACACACACGCACACAGACACAAACACAGACACACACACACACACACACACCCACACAGACACGCACACACACACACACACACACACACACAGACAGACACACACAGACACACACACATAAATAAATTAAAAAAGAGAAACACACAGATACTGACAGTGTGTCAGGTGAGCTGCTACCTGCAGGGCTGGTCAGGGTTCTGCCAGTGATTGTCCGTGTCGTTGTACTTCAGGTCGTTTCCACGGAGATAACAGCGTCCAATCATGTGTCTGAGTTTGAACACTCCGTAGAGTTTAACGAAGCGATGGCCGCACGCCTGCAGAGCAAGGAGGGCGGTGAGAACCAGCTGCTACATACACATCACAGTGACACATGATCAGCCAATGAGAGATCAGACTCACCAGGACCCTCCCCCCGGGTCGGCCCTGACTGGCTACTGAGACGCCCAACCACATGTCCTCAATCAGGTCCTCAGACAGGTCCAGCTCTGCAGCAGGGAGAGCACAGGTGAGCCACCTGCCTCCAGTGTGTGACAATGAGCTCCTCAGATTGGCCGCTCAGTGTAACGCAGTGGATGAAAAGGTCAACGGTTAAAGGTCACTGTGATCTCACAAAACACATCATACGGAGGAGAGTCCCGAGCGGGGGGGCTTTGTGACTTTGAGGTTCTTTGAGGTTCTTTAGATCAGGGGTCACCAACCACTGGGACGCGGACCTGTACTGGGCCGCACAGAAAGAATAAAACTGTTTTTTTGTTTAGTCTGCAGGGTGTTTTATTTTGAAAAATGACCACATCCATCTGCACCTCTTTTCGACACTTGTCTCAGTTGCAGTTCTTTTCATGTACCTATAAGCCCACAAGCTAAGCTCAAACGTCGCTGGAGAGCTTCTTTAAAATGAGGGAAAGACCCAAAGACGAGACAGCAAAAGACTCCAACACGACCAACAACAAGAGCTGCGTTTAAACAAAGATACCAAGAGTCCTTCTTAAAGTATGGATTCATCACATCAGGTGATTCACACGCTCCAAGCTGCCAAGTAGAACATGTGAAGCCCTGAAACCTTCAAAACTGCTTCGTCATATGGAGACCAAGCACCCTGCATTAGAAGACAAATCTTTGGAGTTTTTTTAAAGAAAAAGACGTGAACACGAAGGACAAAAGCAATTATTGAAGGCCACCACTTTATCAAATGTGTTTGCACTGAGATCTGCCTGCTGGACGTTTGCCGTGAACCTTTAGGAGAGGCTGCACAGGTTCCTCTGTCGGCACAATAACGAGGCCAATTGATGAAATATTAGAAGACATTGAGGCTGAGGACTCATGAGGCAAGGCAATAGTGCTTATTATATTATATATATTTCAATGTAATAATATAAATAAAGTGCATAATATATAATGTAATAATTACATTTACATTATATGTGTAATAATTAAATTATATGTTTTGCACTTTATTGTGTGTTTTGTTATGCCTGCCCCCCCATGTGCTCACACACCGTGATGTAGTATTAATACATCTGGGGAGAGTGTATCCTGCAGATAAATTCTGGTAAACAGCAACCTCCCCCCCCCACCCTCTCCCCATTATCACGTTGGAGGCAGATAAAAGCTCTCAGCTGTCACTTCCTCTGATGGATAGACAACCCATAATGCACCAGGAGAGATAGCATCACATTATCCACCTGAAGGCTTCAGAGCCCTGAGTTCTGCTTCCTCCTCTGTGATTGGCTGACATCGCAGGCCAATCATATTGAAACTCATCTGATTATCTTTCAGGAATTATTTCACATCCACAGGTCAGTTTTGAAAAAGAACATTTTCAAAAACAGTGAAACCCAAGAATAATTAGTTTATAATCCTCATTGTGCGTCCTGAACATCACGCTCACTAACATCTGTCTTCTGTTCCAGATGTGCTGTAAATACTGTAAAACCTGTGTGTGTTTTATTGTGTTTCCATATTTTTGGTGTGTTACATTAAATCGTATGAATTCTTAAATTACGGCCGTGTTTGTGAGGTCACACTAACTTTGACCTTTGACCACCAAAATCTTATCAGTTCATCTGTGAGTCCAAAAGGACGAACCTGAGAGACCTTCAGAAACCAGATCCCTCTCTGTGATTGGCCAACACCTCAATCATCAGGCCAATCACAGTCATCCCAGCTTCTTATTCACTTCCTGTGGCAGACATCATGTGACCTCCTGGGTAAACTCAGGTGAGCCTCACCTGGGTCTATGAGCTTCATCCTGCTGCACTCTGATTGTTGAGCGGTGATCGGGCAGCTGTACACGGCTCCTGTTCGATTAGCTGGAACATTAGGTTCTGCCTTCTCCCTGGGAGCGCCGACCAATAGCCTGTCAGGACGAGACGGGGGAGACAGATGAGCCTTTAGTCAGTTTTCATGCTGAATTAATTATTTCCAGTAAACTTGAGAGTTCAGGAGCGGAGTACCCTTGTTGTCCTGAAATACATGAAGTCTGAAGGACGTCCACACACACGCACATGCACAGACACACGCACACACACACACACACACACACACAGACGCACACACACAGACACAGACGCACACACACACAGACGCACACACACACACACACACACACAGGGAGGAAGGACAGGAAACAGACAATGACAGACGGAGGACACTTTCATGTAACGTCTCCTGCTGAGATCAAGTGTGTGTGTGTGTGTGTGTGTATAATAAATATTATTATAAGTTGTTATAAAGACAGAATTAAAATCCCCCCGATGATCCTAAAACTTCCCATTTCTTAATTATAGATTATTTACTGCAGGACCCTGAGCCAATCAGAAAACATGCTGACCCCCGACCTTACTGTGTGTGTGTGTGTGTGTGTGTGTGAGTGTGTGTGTGTGTCTATTAGCAGCCAATCCAATTAGAGAACATAAAGAGACGGTCGTCATGGTTACTGCAAAGACAGCTGACTGACCTCTGAGTGACTCGGGGGGTTTAGTGTTTATCTAGTGTATGTATATGTTGATGGTGTGTGTGTGTGTATATATGTGTGTGTGTGTATATATATTTCACTCTGTATATATTATACATTAAATATATTTCATTTTAAATATATTTCACTTTATATATATTTTACTTTATATATATTTTACTCTGTATATATTTCACTTTATATATATTTTACTTTATATATATTTTACTCTGTATATATTTCACTTTATATATATTTTACTTTATATATATTTTACTCTGTATATATTTCACTTTATATATATTTTACTTTATATATATTTTACTCTGTATATATTTCACTTTATATATATTTTACTTTATATATATTTCACTCTGTATATACTTCACTTTATATATATTTTACTTTATATATATTTCACTCTGTATATATTTCACTTTATATATATTTTACTCTGTATATATTATACTTTTAATATATTTCACTTTATATATGTTTTACTTTATATATATTTAACTCTGTATATATTTTACTTTATATATATTTTACTCTGTATATATTCTACTTTACATATATTTCACTGTATATATATATTTCACTCTGTATATATTTTACTTTATATATATTTTACTCTGTATATATTTTACTTTATATATATTTTACTCTGTATATATTCTACTTTACATATATTTCACTGTATATATATTTCACTCTGTATATATTTTACTTTATATATATTTTACTCTTTATATATTTTACTTTGTATATATTTCACTGTAAATATATTTTACTCTGTATATATTTCACTTTATATATATATATTTTACTTTATATATATTTTACTCTGTATATATTTCACTTCATATATATTTTATTCTGTATATATTTCACTTTATATATATTTCACTGTATATATTTCACTCTGTATATATTTCACTTTATATATATTTTACCTTATATATATTTTACTCTGTATATATTTCACTTTATATATATTTTACTCTGTATATATTTTACTTTATATATATTTTACTCTGTATATATTTCACCTTATATATATTTTACTCTGTATATATTTTACTTTATATATATTTTACTCTGTATATATTTCACTTTATATATATTTTACTCTGTATATATTTCACTTTATATATATTTTACTTTATATATATTTTACTCTGTATATATTTCACTTTATATATATTTTACTTTATATATATTTTACTCTGTATATATTTCACTTTATATATATTTTACTTTATATATATTTTACTCTGTATATATTTCACTTTATATATATTTTACTTTATATATATTTCACTCTGTATATACTTCACTTTATATATATTTTACTTTATATATATTTCACTCTGTATATATTTCACTTTATATATATTTTACTCTGTATATATTATACTTTTAATATATTTCACTTTATATATATTTTACTCTGTATATATTTTACTTTGTATATATTTCTCTCTGTATATATTTTACTTTATATATATTTTACTCTGTATATATTCTACTTTACATATATTTCACTGTATATATATATTTCACTCTGTATATATTTTACTTTATATATATTTTACTCTGTATATATTTTACTTTATATATATTTTACTCTGTATATATTCTACTTTACATATATTTCACTGTATATATATTTCACTCTGTATATATTTTACTTTATATATATTTTACTCTTTATATATTTTACTTTGTATATATTTCACTGTAAATATATTTTACTCTGTATATATTTCACTTTATATATATATATTTTACTTTATATATATTTTACTCTGTATATATTTCACTTCATATATATTTTATTCTGTATATATTTCACTGTATATATTTCACTCTGTATATATTTCACTTTATATATATTTTACCTTATATATATTTTACTCTGTATATATTTCACTTTATATATATTTTACTCTGTATATATTTTACTTTATATATATTTTACTCTGTATATATTTCACCTTATATATATTTACTCTGTATATATTTTACTTTATATATATTTTACTCTGTATATATTTCACTTTATATATATTTTACCTTATATATATTTTACTCTGTATATATTTTACTTTATATATATTTTACTCTGTATATATTTTACTTTACATATATTTTACTCTGTATATATTTTACTTTATATATATTTTACTCTGTATATATTTTATTTTACATATATTTCACTGTATATATATTTTACTCTGTATATATTTTACTTTATATATATTTTACTCTTTATATATTTTACTTTGTATATATTTCACTGTAAATATATTTTGTATATATTTCACTGTAAATATATTTTACTCTGTATATATTATACATTAAATATATTTCATTTTAAATATATTTCACTTTATATATATTTCACTGTATATATATTTCACTCTGTATATATTTCACTTTATATATATTTTACTTTATATATATTTTACTCTGTATATATTTCACTTTATATATATTTCACTATATATATATATATATATCACTCTGTATATATTTTACTCTGTATATATTTTACTTTGTATATATTTCTCTCTGTATATATTTTTCACTTTATATGTATTTCACTCTGTATATATTTTTCACTTTATATGTATTTTACTCTGTATATATTATACTTTAAATATATTTCACTTTATATATATTTTACTCTGTATATATTTTACTTTATATACATTTTATTCTGTATATATTCTACTTTACATATATTTCACTGTATATATATTTCACTCTGTATATATTTTACTTTATATATATATTTTACTCTGTATATATTTTACTTTATATATATTTTACTCTTTATATATTTTACTTTGTATATATTTCACTGTAAATATATTTCACTTTATATTTATTTTACTTTATATATATTTTACTCTGTATATATTTAACTTGCGATGCGGTTTTAGTACAAAACATCACTTCTGTAAAACATTAAGAAATCATTAACTGTCACATCTTCACATCATATCCTGTTTGTACAAACCACTAACTTCGTAACATCAGAGAGAGTGGAGATCACATTTGAACCTTTCTTCTCTCTGAACAGTGTTTTCAATATCATCACTGCACCTTTCAACACCTCTCAGTACAAAAAGGCTTTTTTATTCTTTATTAAACATGTGCAGCTCTAAATGAAGCTTCTGATGCTTTCTGTGACTTGTTCACCGGCCTGGTGAGAAGAGATGCTGCTGCTCGAAGCTTTAACTCGCGGCTTGCTCTGCCCGCAGTGCTGCAGGTGGGTAGTTAGTTAGTTAGTTAGTGAGTTAGCATGGTAGTTAGCATGGTAGTTAGTTAGTTAGTGAGTTAGCATGGTAGTTAGCATGGTAGTTTCTGTGACACGTACCGAAGTGTCTCAACAATGTGCCGCGTTGCCGTCGCCCCGCAGATGAGACATACACACTTTTCTTTCACTGTTGTAAAACATAATTCTTCCTCCCGATCATTGTGAAAATATTTAGTTTTCTTTCACTTTTCTGTCGTGTTTAGCGTAAACAACGCAGCTCGCGCCCCACCGGAACTGCTCCCGCTAGCGTCTCAGCGGAAAGGGAAATGGAGATTTAGCTTGCGCGTGGAACTCTGACCCCAGACAGGGTCAGAGTTCATATATACATAAAACATTTTTGTTTTTTAAATTCTATAATCAATATTGTCATTTTAAAAGAAATAATAATTCAGGTGTTATTGATATAAAAAAACAAAACAGCAAAACAATTAAATATAAATTTTAGACGGATCTTCACGGAGACTAGTGTTACTTTTAGAACATGCCCTGCGGGTGACTAAGTTCCCGCGGGCACCGCGTTGGCTACCCCTGATCTAACTGGACACACCTGAGACAGGCAGACAGGCAGACAGACAGACATGTGTGTACTCACAGGAAGCCGTCTGTCTTCAGGTCTTGGTGCAGAGCGACAGACAGTCCGAACAGACTACCGTCTCCGCCAGACTTCACCAGCGGGAATGCCGTGTCGAGGTTAAACGCCGCGCACACACCGACCCATACGCTCAGCAACACAGACACACCTGTCGCCATGGAAACCCACCTGAGAGGACAACAACAAAACAAAGAGTCAGTGTCAGACAACAACAGAAGCATGAAGTCTGATGATGGAAAACAATATTATTATTATTGTTTATTGGTTGTTTACGGAAGCCATGTGACCTGCTGAGTGCTAGACCTGATACTAAACAGCTGTTGGTTTAAGGAGCAGCTGACCTGTGTTCACATGAATTATGACCTCAGCCAAATAGGTAATGTTTTTGTTTGTTTGTTTGTTTGTCAGCAGCATTACGGAGAAACCGGTCAACTGATTTTCATGAAACTTGATGTTTTGGGGCGGATCCAAATCACGGGACGGATACACGCATTGTTTCTCCTTAAGCCCTCCTGGTTCAGTATGGGTTCAATTGTATATAGTACTTATTTTAAAATATTTCATATATATAATTAGATTTTGCTGAGCTGACATGTTGTCTCTCTCGCACACATTTCATTGTACTGTTGACCCTGTGTTAACTTGCATATGACAAATAAAACTTGAAACTTGAAGGACTACCACTGGGCTCTACACTGGGTCCTCTTTTACTTATATTCATACGACTGATTACAGTGTGTCACATGTTCATATGCTTCTTTATATAATTAAATATAGTTCTTCCTCTGCGGTGTGTTCATGAGCTTTCAGTGGTAATATGGAAACAACATGGACACTACAGAGAAGATGTGAATCATTACTCCGAGCGTTTAAACAAAACGTTGTTGTTCAGACTTGAGGGGGAGTTTTACCAGTCTGGAACTTATTTTTCAAATTATTCTGAATCACATGAATGCAGCACAGATAGCCTCACAATGTTAACGAAAGTGTCCCTGCGTGATTCTGATCTGCTCCAAATGTTAACATGTTCTTCCTTGTAATCCTAATTCCTAATGTAACCGTTAAAGTGAAGTTTCCTGCAGAAAAGTCTGTAAAGTCTATTTTCAGCCGCGAATATACAGATTTGCTGCTTTTCTCTTTTTTATAATAAAGTGACAAAAAAATACATTTAAAGACAAACCTTGCACTCTGAGGAGCTGGGATGGAAATGTTTCACTATTTTCTGACATTTTATACATCAAACCATTAATGTAGAAAATAATGAAAATAATCTTTAGTGAGATGTTTCTGAGCCACCAACCAAACTCTGTACGATGTTCAGAGGATCTAAGAAACAACGACTTCATCTTTCTTTATGTCCTCACATGATGATAGAAAAGGTCTTCTCTACTCTGACACACATGTTTCTGCTGGACAGGAAATCACTTTTAATTTGAGGTTTTTGCCTAAAAACAGTCCGATTTTAAGATATTTAGTTTTAAAATATATTTTGGTTTTAGACAGAACAAGACATTTAAAGACAAACTGTGACGAACATTTTATACACCAAAAAATTAATGTAGAAAATAATCACAGCAGCAGCTTTAATAGAAAGAAAATAGAATAATTACAAACCTCTTCTTCTTCACCCAGAAGCACTGTCCTGTTGTTTGTTAATAAAGATTAATTGAATGCCGTCGATTCCCGCTGAGCTCAGTCTCACTTCTCCTCCGGCTGCCGACTGACTGACCGCGTCTCATTCTCATTCTGCAGTCGCCTGAAATGAAATCATGTCTCTGTCTCCGCCCACACACAGACACACACAGACACACAGACACACACACACACACACTCACACACTCACACACTCACACACACACACACACACACACACACACACACACACACACAGGTCATAAATGGATTCAGTATGTTTGGGTGTGTGAGGGCACCTTGATATTGTCTCTCCCTGCACAGTCTGTGTGTGAGAAAGTGAATGTTTGACTAACATTATGAGGTCTGAACTTTGACAGCTGACAGCTGACACACACACACACACACACACATACATTTCGTCTGATCTTATTTCAGCTTCCTGTCTTTGTGATGACTTTCTCTCCTTTTCTGATTTTAATACACATTAGTTCTGCTGTACTTGTGAGGACTGTCATTAACATGTTTTTATTTTATTGAAACGACTGGAGCTGAAATTATATTTCTGTCTTGTTACAACCCGTCTGCTGAAGTACGCTCACATACAGCCAAATTATGTTTCAGTGTATTTCTTCTGCAGCACAGTCGCAGTTTTAAACACATGGTTAACGTTGTAAATTGAAAATGAAACAAAATTTCTTGGTAATGTTTAGTAAAAGATCATAGTTTGGGTTAAAATAAGTATGTCTGATATGTCTTTGAGGTTATTTTAAAATAAGTCAATGTTGACTTTTGGTGTCCTGGTGAAAGTCTGAAATAATGTGGTCAACTTAGTGTTGATGTCATATTGTAACAGCAATGATGGTGATGACCTAGTGGTCTACTGATACACCTTCCAAAACTAAACAGTGAGTTCAATACCAGGGCTTCCACCATTGTACCCCTGAGCAAGGCACTTAACCCTGAGCTGCTCCAGGGGGACTGTCCCTGTAGTTACTTCACTGTAAGTCGCTCTGGATAAGAGCGTCTGCTCAATGACTTGTAATGTAAAAACAACAACAATTCATTGTTTTCATATTCCTGTGGAAGCAGCTCCCAGTTTGTTTTCGTTTAAGAGCAAGCTAAAGACTTTCCTTTTTGATAAAGCTTATAGTTAGGGCTGGCTCAGGCTTGCCTCGGACCAGCCCCTAGCTATGCTGCTGTAGGCTTAGACTGCCGGGGGACACCTCCCTGCTCCCCCCTTCTCCCCTTGTATTTGTACTATGTTGTTTATCCTGTACACACGTCATCTATTACAGTCTGTCCGTCCTGGGAGAGGGACCCCTCCTCAGTCTCTCCCTGAGGTTTTTTCCATTTTTCCCCCTTTGATTATAGGGTTTCTTTTAGGAAGTTTTTCATTGTGCGATGCGAGGGTCTAAGGACAGAGGGTCTGAGGACAGAGGGTCTAAGGACAGAGGGTCTGGGGACAGAGGTTCTAAGGACAGAGGGTCTAAGGACAGAGGGTCTGAGGACAGAGGGTCTAAGGACAGAGGGTCTGGGGACAGAGGGTCTAAGGACAGAGGGTCTGAGGACAGAGGGTCTGGGGACAGAGGGTCTAAGGACAGAGGGTCTGGGGACAGAGGGTCTAAGGACAGAGGGTCTGAGGACAGAGGGTCTAAAGACAGAGGGTGTCGTATGCTGTACAGTCTGTAAACACTGAGACTAAAGGTCAATAAACTATAAACCAGTCCCCCTTATAAAAACAACCAAAAATACTTTAGTTTTGCATTTGCCATACATACACACACAACGAGACACACACACACACAGACACACACACACATATAGAGAGACACACACACACACACACAGGTTATCTGATGCGGCTACAATAGCCAATCAGAGGCCTCTCGTCGACCTGCAGCTGGATCTGATCAAAGGCTTCCTGTCTTCAGTTAAAAGCTGCACCTGAATGCATCTCCTTACAGTTTTAAACAAACAAACACATGTACAGGTCACTGATGAGACTCACCTGGGTGGCGTTTTATTTTGACGCCGCCAGGAAGCAGCTAAGAAGGATTCGTCAGGTGAGCTGTGAAGAACACAAACTATCATGATCTTGATTTTTGTATATCCTGTTTTATCTTGAAGTGTTCACTCCCTCTTATGTCATGTCTAGTTGTACTTCCTGTCTGTGTGTTTTCCATCTGATTGATTTGTTCCTTGACCCTGTAATTCCAGGAGAGCCCTGTTTGTGTGACAAACATGTTTTACTTCCATTGTGGGGACTCGCCACACAATGTCCCCAGAAGATAGGTGAGTCCCCACTAGGAGGCCTTGCCAGACACACTAAATACTTTCTGTTGATTGTTTACTTGCTATTTTTCTATTTAATTTACAGCATGTTGGTCACCTCCGGGAGTTTTTAAACAAGATATTTAAATAAACTTGACGTTGAAGTTTCAGTGTTAAGAGCTGTTTTAATCTCCAGAGACAGACAGGAAGTCACTTTTGGAGATAAGAACAGGAAGTCACTGATTGTCGTGTGATGATTGACATAATCAAAAACTTTTATACTGTTTTGAATACATCATAGATTAAACCCTGGAACAAACGTCCACACATCAACAGTGAACACAAAGACAGTGCATGATGGGAAGTTTTCTATAGAGCTAATGATGTTTGATAAAATACAAATCAGTGATTAAAATGTAAACAAAGTGAAACCTCACCCAACGACACACACTGACCTTCATTATCAAATAACTTTTAATTGTTATTAACTTCCATCCATCCATCCATCGTCTACCGCTTATCCGGGATCGGGTCGCAGGGGCAGCAGCTCCAGTAAGGAACCCCAATCTTCCCTTCTCCGGGCCACATCCTCCAGCTCCGACTGGGGGATCCTGAGGCGTTCCCAGGCCAGTGAGGAGATATAATCTCTCCACCGAGTCCTGGGTCTTCCCCGGGGTCTCCTCCCAGCTGGACGTGCCTGGAACACCTCCCTAGGGAGGCGCCCAGGTGGCATCCTTACTAGATGCCCGAACCACCTCAACTGGCTCCTTTCAACGTAAAGGAGCAGCGGCTCTACTCCGAGTCTCTCACGGATGGCTGAGCTTCTCACCCTATCTCTAAGGGAGACGCCACCCGTCTGAGAAAACCCATTTCGGCCGCTTGTACCCGTGATCTCGTTCTTTCGGTCATGACCCAGCCTTCATGACCATAGGTGAGGGTAGGAACGAAGATCGACCGGTATATTGAGAGCTTTGCCTTCTGGCTCAGCTCTCTTTTCGTCACAACGGTGCGGTAAAGTGACTGTAATACCGCCCCCGCTGCTCCGATTCTCCGGCCAATCTCTCGCTCCATTGTCCCCTCACTCGCGAACAAGACCCCGAGGTACTTGAACTCTTTCACTTGGGGTAATGGCTCATTCCCTACCCGGAGTAGGCAATCCACCGGTTTCCTGCTGAGAGCCATGGCCTCAGATTTGGAGGTGCTGATCCTCATCCCAACCGCTGCACACTTGGCTGCGAACCGATCCAGTGACTGTTGAAGGTCACAGACCGATGATGCCATAAGGACCACATCATCTGCAAAGAGCAGCGATGAGATCCTCAGGTCACCGAACTGCAACACCTCTCCTCCACGACTACGCCTCGATATCCTATCCATGAAAATCACGAACAGGATTGGTGATAAAGCGCAGCCCTGGCGGAGGCCAACATTCACGGGAAACGAGTCCGACTTACTGCCGAGTATCCGGACACAACTCTCGCTTTGGGCGTACAGGGATTGGATGGCCCTCAAAAGTGACCCCCCCACCCCATACTCCCGCAGCACCTCCCACAGTATCACCCGGGGGACCCGGTCATACGCCTTCTCCAGATCCACAAAACACATGTAGACCGGATAGGCGTACTCCCAGGCCCCCTCCAGGATCCTTGCAAGAGTAAAGAGTTGGTCTGTTGTTCCACGACCAGGACGGAATCCGCATTGTTCCTCTTCAATCAGAGGTTCGACTACCGGCCGAACCCTCCTTTCCAGTACCTTGGAGTAGACTTTACCAGGGAGGCTGAGAAGTGTGATACCCCTGTAGTTGGCACACACTCTCTGGTCCCCCTTTTTAAATAGGGGAACCACCACCCCGGTCTGCCAACCCCTAGGCACTGTCCCAGACTTCCACGCAATGTTGACGAGGCGTGTCAACCAAGACAGCCCCTCAACACCCAAAGCCTTCAGCATTTCTGGACGGATCTCATCAACCCCTGCGGCTTTGCCACTGTGGAGTTGTTTGACTACCTCAGTGACTTCCATCAGGGAAATTGACGATGATCCCCCATCAGCTTCCAGCTCTGCCTCAACCATAGATTCGGATTCAGGAGTTCCTCAAAGTGCTCCTTCCAGCGGCCGATGACCTTCTCAGTTGAAGGCAGCAGGGTCCCACCCTTGCTGTACACAGCTTGGATGGTTCCTCGCTTCCCCCTCCTGAGGTGCCGGATGGTTTTCCAGAAGCACCTTGGTGCCGACCGAAAGTCCTTCTCCATAGCTTCTCCGAACTTCTCCCACACCCGCTGCTTTGCCTCTGACACGGCAGAAGCTGCCGCCCTTCTAGTCCTTCGATACCCTGCAACTGTTTCCGGAGTCCTCCCGGATAACATAACCCGGAAGGACTCCTTCTTCAGTCGGACGGCTTCCCTGACCACCGGGGTCCACCACGGTGTTCGAGGGTTACCGCCCCTTGAGGCACCTAAGACCTTCAGACCACAGCTCATCACCGCAGCTTCAGCAATAGAGGTTTTGAACATTGCCCACTCAGGTTCAATGCCCCCAACCTCCACAGGGATGGCTGAAAAGCTCCGCCGGAGGTGTGAGTTAAAGACCCCCAGGACAGGGGCTTCCTCCAGACGTTCCCAGTTCACCCGCACTACCCTTTTGGGTTTACCAGGTCTGTCCAGAGTCTTCCCCCACCCCTTGATCCAACTCACCACCAGATGGTGATCAGTCGACAGCTCCGCCCCTCCCTTCACCCGAGTGTCCAAAACATGCGGCCTCAGATCAGATGATACGATTACGAAATCGAACATGGTGTTTGTTATGGCCATTCCATGACTAGCACAGAAGTCCAACAACAAACGACCGTTCGGGTTTAGATTAGGGAGGCCCTTCCTCCCAATCACGCCTCTCCAGGTGTTTCCATCGTTTCCCACGTGTGCGTTGAAGTCTCCCAGCAAGACTACGGAGTCCCCTACTGGAGCCCTCTGCAGGGCTCCATTCAGGGTCTCCAAGAAGGCCGAATACTCAGAACTGTGGTTTGAGGCATAGGCACAAACAACAGTCAGAGTTTTTCCCCCCATAACCCG
Source organism: Cottoperca gobio (assembly GCF_900634415.1). NCBI lineage: Eukaryota > Metazoa > Chordata > Actinopteri > Perciformes > Bovichtidae > Cottoperca > Cottoperca gobio. The sequence goes on along the minus strand of NW_021166854.1, from coordinate 60,009 downwards.
AAGGTGTAGGGAGGCGACCCTCTCGTCCACCGGGATAAACTCCAACGTAGCGGCGCTCAGTTATTGTTATTAACTTAACGTAATTAATTAACTTTACATTATTAAATGTTCACTACGTCACAACTGATTCTGTAGAAATGTCCATTTAGCGATAACTCTTTTTACACAAAGGGGAACTCTGAAGAACGAGGAGATCTTGAACGCAGCACAACTTATTAAATTTAATTTAAAGAAGCTGAGAAACTTTAAAGTCACAGTTCAGCACATTTTAAGATGATTCCTTAACTTATCCAAACATTGTCACTTTATATTTTCAGATTTCTGTCGTGAGGTTTTTATACTGTGTTTAATGATTTTAGCTGTATATTATATTACATAGTTTATTTGAGGTTTTTCAATCTGGATTTAGATTCATCATAGCACAGAGAAGGCACTGGTGAAAGTTACCAATGACCTTCTATTGGCATCAGACAAAGGACTTGTCTCTGTTCTTGTCTTGTTAGACCTCAGTGCTGCTTTCCACACTGTTGATCAGGACATTCTACTACAGAGACTGGAACATTGTGTTGGCATAAAAGGAACCGCACTAAGCTGGTTCAAGTCCTATTTATCTGAGCGATCTCAATTTGTATGTGTTAACGATAAATCCTCCATGACAGCCAAAGTCAGTCTTGGAGTTCCGCAGGGTTCTGTACTTGGACCGATTCTATTCACCTTATATATGCTTCCTTTGGGCAATATTATAAGGAACCACTCTATAAACTTTCATTGTTATGCGGATGATACCCAATTATATCTATCAATTAAACCACACAAAACCAATCAATTGGCTAAACTTCAAGCCTTAAGGACATAAAAACTTGGATGTCTAGCAACTTTTTGATGTTAAACACAGACAAAACTGAAGTTATTATACTTGGCCCTAAACACCTCCGAAACGCATTTTCTAATGACATAGAAGCTCTGGATGGCATTAACTTGGCCTCCAGCATCACTGTCAGGAATTCATCTTTGATCAGGATCTGTCTTTTAACTCCCACATAAAACAAATCTCAAGGACTGCCTTCTTTCATCTACGTAACATTGCAAAAATAAGACGCATCCTCAAAATGATGCAGAAAAACTAGTCCATGCATTTGTTACTTCAAGGCTGGATTACTGCAACTCATTGTTATCAGGTTGTCCCAACAAGTCGCTTAAGACTCTTCAGTTGATCCAAAATGCAGCGGCACGTGTATTGACAAGAGGAAACGGGATCATATTACTCTTGTATTAGCTGCTCTGCACTGGCTCCCGGTAAAATACAGAATAGAATTCAAAATCCTTCTCCTGATTTACAAAGCAATTAATGGTCAGGCTCCAGCATATCTTAAAGATCTCATAGTACCTTATAAACCAACTAGAGCATTGCGCTCCCAGACTGCAGGGTTACTTGTGGTTCCTAGAGTCTCTAAGAGTACAATGGGAGCCAGAGCCTTCAGCTATCAAGCTCCTCTCCAGTGGAACCAGCTTCCAGTTTGTGTTCGGGAGGCAGACACCCTCTCCACATATAAGAGTAGGCTAAAGACTTTCCTTTTTGATAAAGCTTATAGTTAGGGCTGGCTCAGGTTTGCCCTGGATCAGCCCCTAGTTATGCTGCTATAGGCTTAGACTGCCGGGGGACACCTCCCTGCTCTCTTCCTTCTCTTCCTCTCTCCTCCCCTCCCTCTCTTCTTCTCCCTCTCTATCTGTATGCATTTATGTAAATGTATGTTACTAACTCATCATCCGGGGTATCATCCCGGAGTTTCTGTGTCTCATGTGGCAGGTTACCACTGATAAAGTTTACGTCAGGATCATGAATCGTGGCTGCGCCTGCTGCCCTGGTCCTGCTGGACACCGGGAAGCCTTTTTGACATTTTCCTGGATTCATCCAAACTTTCTCTTTTTCAACACAACATAATTTCTGTCAAATGTTGTATTTGTACTATGTTGTTTATCCTGTACACACGACATCTATTGCACGTCTGTCCGTCCTGGGAGAGGGATCCCTCCTCAGTTGCTCTCCCTGGGGTTTCTAACATTTTCCCCCTTTAATTGTTGGTTTCTTTTAGGAAGTTTTTCCTTGTGCGATGCGAGGGTATATACATATATAATCTGCAGCCAGTTAGCCTAGCTTAGCATAAAATCATCTGCACAGCCTGGCTCTGAAACAAAGAGCTGCAGGATGTTTCATAAAGCAGCTTTATTAAATATAATAAAGCTGAATCCACCCTGTTTACAAACAATAAACCACATTAAATCAATTCAATAAACTTTATTGGCATCAGTTTAACAATGTAAGGATTATATTTCTTTATTAAAAAAAGGTACAATTCTTAAATTCAAGAAAATTGTAGAACAGTGTGTGTGTCGTAACTTAGCAAGATAATCATTATAACTAGACAAATACTAAAAAAAGAAAAAAACTTAAATTAAAGAAACAATTAATTCAGTTGTACCGTTAATGGGGTTTAATTGGCACGATTATCTTTAATTATTATCTTTCAGTAATTATTTTGCAGCTGAATCAAAAAATGTTTACAGGAAATAAAACCTTCAGCCTGTCCTTAAATATACAAGTTTACAGCCAACGGAGGCTAACGAACCAACCGCATGCTGAACATTCGTACACGACTGTTACAATAACTAATTCAAAAGAGAACTCTCTTATTGTTCTTGCACAACACTGAAGAATCACTCCAAGTGCTTCTTCCCTGAGTAATAGTGGTCTGAATATACTGAATGTGAAGACAATACACTATGCCTGAAGTTTGTTGTTGAAAAAGATGTCTGAAGATGGTACAGCTGGTAGGTATGAGCTGGAACACAAGAGAAACATAGAACCAAGTGTTACCAAGTTCAGGTTCAAACTTCAGATAAAAGGCACAAAAACCTAACTTATTAGACAGGTTTTTCTAAGAGTAACACCAGGTGTTATATTTATTAATAAAAAGGCCATAAATAACTATCATATACCCAATATTCCCTGTCAGTAGTAATGACACAAAGTAAGTATAAACAAAAAATGTAAATAATTTTGTATTTATTTTGTATTGTGTAATTAATAAATACAATTATGAAAAATGAATAACATTTGTAAAATAAAACCCATTATCTCTAATTCTTCAGCGTTTCATTGGCTACACGATACGCCAGTCATCAGGGGACTGGGCTGCTGCAGCTCCGTCTGTAAACAAAAGAAGAGGGCTGGCACTTCCTTATCAAGTTGACACTCATTGGCTCTTGATGGCTGTAGATAACGCATGGAAGCTCCGATTGGCTCAAATGAAGTGTCAATCGAAAGGTCAGAGTTCGGCATCCCGTTAGCAAATATCAAAATAGCTGTATTAGCTTGCTACGTGCCGTTTATTGATTATCATCGTGAAAATAAACACATCGATCAGCTGATTTCAAAGATTGCAACAGCTGTTCATGGGCTTTTATCAATTTGACGATGTTCCAAGATGTATATATTTTTTACTGGAAACGATCTATTAGACCTCTGCAATGACACAGGAAGTGTTTATTTTTGGATTATTACTGATTACAGGATTATGATGAGACTTCAGAGGTGAGTTGGCTCAAAGTTATGGGTTTGATTGTGTGAGATGCCTTCTGTACCTGCTGTTGTGATTGTGATCTCAAAACTGTTTTTCTCACTAAATAGACGAGACTAAGCTTTCTCTGAGTGTGTGGCGTTGTGTAACAACTCCATCATGGTGGACTGTACACAACAAAGGGCAAGATACAACCTCTCCGAAAAGGCAAGTGGACGGCCCAACCGTTAAGTGGTTAAAGATGAAAACACGACCTGTCAATCACAGGTAGCCCCACCCTAAAGCAGATGCTGCTTCATCCTCTATTTTAATCTAAATGTTTTCATAAATTACTAAATGAACATCATGTTGAAGAAGACTTGAAACTACAGATTGAGACATAAACTCATCAGGAAAATGTTACCGAGTTAACAAATCAAGAGATCTCATAGACTTCTATACAATCTGACATCTTTATACAACCAGTGGAGTCACCCAAATGCACATGCTCAGTGGAGGCGTGAACACCTCTTAGCAGGATCTCAGACGTTGGGCCGGATCTTGGCGTAGTTCTTCACGACTCCAGAGAACCTGACGATGTGGACCTCGGGGTTTCTGGGTTTGAAGTCCTGCCACAGGTACTCCGGGGACAGCACCTTACTGGGCTTGTTGACCCACATGTACCTAAACACAGAAACAGGAAGTACAGTCAGAAAACACAATCAGGGAGCAGACCTGCACAGGAGAGCGGCAGCTAAAAACTATCTTCATTCAGACAGTTTACTGTGAAGAGCTTGGATTTATAGAAAATTTATAGAAAATATTATATCGTTGTGTTATTCTTCTTAAGACTACAGACAGTCTCTGAGCAGCTCAGGTGAAGGTGCTCAGGGGCTCAATGGTGCAGCTCTGGAGTTTGTTTCAGTTAAGTTTCTCTCAAAGTTAATATTTATTTTCAGTGACCTGTTCAGGTGGCTCTCCTCCTGCCAGGCGGCCTCGATGTTGTTCCTGGCGTCCTCCTTGAAGTTGCGGTGGCAGGTCCTGGCCAGCAGGTGCACCTCCTGCAGGAGGCCTCCGAACGCCCCCCCGCAGTAGTAGAAATCCCCCTCCCCGGGGGCCACGTAGGCTCGGGACACAGGCCTGCGCTCATAGGGGAAACTGCTGCGCGGGTCCTTGTAGTACCCTGTACACAGAGCAATGTGTTAATAAAGTTATCGTCACGTACATGAGGGAGGAGGCGCTGCCCACTCACCCGGGTGTATCACCGCCACCAGCCTGCCCAGAGACTCCGTCCCCCAGCGGCCGTGGAACCTGGAGTCCACGTCCAGACAGAAGATGTAGTCCATGATGTTCCGGTGCCGCTCCTCAATCAGCGTCTGGATCAGCTCCATCCTGCGGGCGGAGATCTCCTGCCAGCGCTGCGAGTCGAGCACTGAACGCACCGTCAGCTGCACGAGCAAGAACCAGAACAAGAATCATAAATATACAAAACAAATACAAACATCAAAGTGTTTGTATTTGTATTGTAAGCGGTAGACGATGGATGTTTGTATTGTGCAGAAGTGTGAAAATTAAACTTCTCGTTTTGTTCAAAGAGCGAAGTTTCAGGAAGGTCGAGTATATGTGTAAGGCTTTTATTGTGAAAGGTAAGACGGAAAGTGTGAAGAGCACTAACGTCAACGTTCGCCTGCAGCCTGTTTACCGCCATCAAAACAGGAAGCAGTAAAACCCGCCTCTCGCTATATTTGATTGGCAGTTTGGCGAGCAGTGCGAAGCGTTGAGAACATGCAACAGAAAACAGTAGTTCTGCTGAAGACGGTTTCTACTAGCCTCCGTGTTATTATTGTATATTTACTGTACAAGGTGCTCCGGCCGTCACCTGCGGTGTGAGCCGGACGCCGAGGTGGGAACACTTCCTCTTCATTGTTTACCTTTCTGCCGGCGGCCATTTGGACTCGGGGCACCTCCTTCGGCTGGTCGGTGAACACGTAAACGTGCACATTGAAACCAACGAAGAAGTGCTGCTCTGCCGTCTCCAGGAAGTCCTTCAGGAACATGATATACCTGTGCAGAAGGTCAAAGGTCAGAGCGCTGTGTTCATGGCAGCATGGAAACCTCTGCGTTGTGACTCACTTTCCCACAGCGAACACGGTGGCGGTGATGCTGATGTTCTTCGGTCTGTAGATGCCGTCAAGGAGAACCGGGTCGAAGCTTCCCTCCCACACCACCGGCGCCAACCAGGGCGTCACCGTCACGACGTCGTTGCGACTACAGGAACAAACAACTAAAACAATTCACAATATGAAAGAAAATCTACTAAATATAGTTCCCTCTCATCTTTCTTTATCCAATTAAAGATTTTCTTTTCTGGAGGTACAAACGTTTCTTTGTAGACGTGAAACTGAAAATATATTTTGTCTTAAATAACAAAAAGAACCACATTGCATTTTAGTATTTCATATTTATATAGTTGGCTTTCAGATACTAACGCAGGACGTCAACAACACAGCGCCCTCTGCTGTTCAAACACAGTAGTGCAACCAGGGAGGGGAGTTGAACAGAACTTATTGATTTATTGCTTTACGGTCCGAATCTTCACCTTTTTGATCTCTGATCAATTTTCTACGTGGAATGAAAGTCTGAAGCAGGGGTGGGCAGTAAGTCACGCGTCACGTCACCACATGGATGTTGTGATACCGCAAGCGTCACAGGGAAAAAAAGTCAAAAAAACTAAACATAAGTTTTAGGTCATATCTCCCCCCCAGTCATACCTGTCAACCCTCCCATTTAAATATTTTACCGTAATTATCCCGTATTTCTAACCTTTCAAGGCTTAATTAAAAAAAGTGTCCAGTGGTAAAGTGTCCTCCGGTAGAGCAGGTGGCAGTATTTTGTTTAACTTTAGCTGAAAAACGTTATCCACCAGTAAACACACAGAAGAAGAAGAGAACATGATGAGAGTCACAGTGAACGGGAGATGGATGGAGACGCAGCTGTACCTGCCAAACAAAACTTTATGTAAGTACTAAATGTGAGGAGACGTTCTCTTATTTATTAAAAGCAGAGTCGGGCAAACTTGTGCTTTTTGTAAAGTGTGCCATGAGATGTTAGCATCGCACACAGCGGAACAATCGTCCAAGCACGAGCACGAGGCACAAACACACACACAAGCACAAAACATTGACTGTCAATGACTTCATGTGTGACAAGAACTGTGTCGGAGGCACCAAGAGACCAGAGCTGAGGGACAGATGTCGATGCTTTGTGTCAAAGATAATGTCGCCTTCAGCTTCTGCGATGATTTCAGTCGCAGTGTCGCGACATGTTTCCGACTCTGACATCACAAGGAAGTCCTCGTGGGGGAAACACAAGTCGCACAACTCATCCATCATCAAATACATTGATGATAATAACTCATCAAATAAAATAATTACATCTTATAAACATGTCTGTACAAGTAATACATACTTTAGATAAACATGTATTTCCTGAATGTATACCCGTCCCTTATGTGTTTACGATTACATTAGGCCTATATGGTGGGGGCTGGTGGCTGAGAGCTGTTAAGGTATGGACGCAGTGCGCCAGAAACTTTCCCTTATTTTGAAATTCAATGTTGACAGGTATGCCCCCAGTAGGTCATCATGTAAAATGGTGAAAGAAGCTGCAGCTTGCAGAAATGTTGGCGGTTCGGCAAATTTAATTTGATAATGTTTGCATAGCCGCAGAGTTCGGCTTCATGGAGATGAAGATCGCAGAGATGGAGCCTTCTGCTCCGCCGCTCCCAGACTGTGGAACACTATCCCTGAACATCTGAGGACGCCACAGACTGTGGATGCTTTTAATAACCCTAACCCTAAAAACATCTTTTTAACAGAGCATTTTGCTCGACTTTAACCATTTTAAAGTGTTGTCTTGTCTGGCTACCAAATGTTTTTATTTTATTTTTTAAATGTATATTCTGCTCATCGTTTTTACTCTGTAGCACTTTGAGTTTTGTTTAAGCAAATGAAAAGTGCGCCTATAAATACAACTTATTATTATTATGGTGTCGAGAAGCGGTATCCGAAATGAATTAATAAGCTCGAGCTACGATTCTGATGGTTTCACAATTCCCATCCCTGATCGCAGCTCATCTTTCCCCTCAACCATTTGAATGGTCACATATTTGTATCATGAGTTTAATTAATATTTAGCATAACATTCCTGTTAACAAACACCAGTGAACAATACTCACCCCTGCAAGATGCTCGGCTGTTTGTACTGCAGACTGAAACACAAACATCAGAACCAGAACAAAAGGGCTGTTAGTGCTGTTAGCCCTCCAGGGTGTCATCACCACTGTCACACATTCAGTTTGGTTCTAGTCGACCTTTTCACCTGCAAACAGGAAACCAACCACTAAGCTAACAGTTAGCATTAGCATCAATGTACACCATTACCAGTGTGTACCTTCTGCTGAGCCAACAGCTAGCGTTAGCATCAGTGTGTACCTGTTGCTGGACATGGAGGACACTGAATACAAACTAAAGCGAACAGGAAATAACCAAATTAATCTGTTTGTGGAGATTTTAAATCTGATGATGTACTCACTGCTCAGCCTCCAGGTGGAACTCATGACTCACAGGGAAAACATCTGCAGCAGCCCTACACACACACACACACACACACACCCACACACACACACACACACACACACACACGGTGAAGACTCGGGACGTCAGGATACCAGAAGTTTAGTAGTCGATATCAACACCAGAGAAACTCCACGATACTCGACACCACAGTAAAAACTAACAATAACCCCATGTACTCCTACACACACACTCTTTATGACTGTAACACACACTCTTTATGACTGTAACACACACTGTTTATTACTGTAACACACACTCTTTATTACTGTAACACACACTCTTTATGACTGTAACACACACTCTTTATGACTGTAATACACACTCTTTTACTGTAACACACACTCTTTATTACTGTAACACACACTATTTATGACTGTAACACATGCTCTTTATGACTGTAACACACGCTCTTTATGACTGTAACACACACTCTTTATGACTCTAACACACACTCTTTATGACTGTAACACACTCTTTATGACTCTTTATGACTGTAACACTCTTTATGACTGTAACACACACTCTTTATTACTGCAACACACACTCTGTATGACTGTAACACACTCTTTATGACTGTAACACACACTTTTTATGACTGTAACACACACTCTTTATGACTGTAACAAACACTCTTTATTACTGCAACACACACTCTGTATGACTGTAACACACTCTTTATGACTGTAACACACACTCTTTATGACTGTAACACACACTCCTTATGACTGTAACACACACTCTTTATGACTGCAACACACACTCTTTATGACTGCAACACACTCTTTATGACTGCAACACACACTCTTTATGACTGTAACACACACACTCTTTATGACTGTAACACACACACTCTTTATTACTGTAACACACACTCTTTGACTGTAACACACACACTCTTTATGACTGTAACACACACACACACACACTCTTTATTACTGTAACACACACTCAATTAAACCAGATGAAACCAATCAATTGGCTAAACTTCAAGCATGCCTTAAGGACATAAAAACTTGGATGTCTAGCAACTTTTTGATGTTAAACACAGACAAAACTGAAGTTATTATACTTGGCCCTAAACGCCTCCGAAACGCATTTTCTAATGACATAGAAGCTCTGGATGGCATTAACTTGGCCTCCAGCACCACTGTAAGGAATCTTGGCGTCATCTTTGATCAAGATCTGTCGTTTAACTCCCACATAAAACAAATCTCAAGGACTGCCTTCTTTCATCTACGTAACATTGCAAAAATAAGACACATCCTGTCTCAAAATGATGCAGAAAAACTAGTCCATGCATTTGTTACTTCAAGGCTGGATTACTGCAACTCATTGTTATCAGGTTGTCCAAAAAAGTCGGTTAAGACTCTTCAGTTGATCCAAAATGCAGCGGCACGTGTATTGACTAGAACAAGGAAATGGGATCATATTACTCCTGTATTAGCTGCTCTGCACTGGCTCCCGGTAAAATACAGAATAGAATTCAAAATCCTTCTCCTGACTTACAAATCAATTAAAGGTCAGGCTCCAGCATATCTTAAAGATCTCATAGTACCTTATAAACCAACTAGAGCATTACGCTCCCAGACTGCAGGGTTACTTGTGGTTCCTAGAGTCTCTAAGAGTACAATGGGAGCCAGAGCCTTCAGCTATCAAGCTCCTCTCCAGTGGAACCAGCTTCCAGTTTGTGTTCGGGAGGCAGACACACTCTCCACATTTAAGAGTAGGCTAAAGACTTTCCTTTTTGATAAAGCTTATAGTTAGGGCTGGCTCAGGTTTGCCCTGGATCAGCCCCTAGTTATGCTGCTATAGGCTTAGACTGCCGGGGGACACCTCCCTGCTCTCTTCCTTCTCTCCCTCTCTCTTCTTCTCCCTCTCTTCTTCTCCCTCTCTATCTGTATGCATTTATGTAAATGTATGTTACTAACTCACCATCCGGGGTATCATCCCCGGAGTGTCTGTCTCTCATGTGGCAGGTTGCCACTGATAAAGTTTACGTCAGGATCATGAATCGTGACAGCGCCTGCTGACCTGGTCCTGCTGGACACCGGGAAGCCTTATTGACATTTTCCTGGATTCATCCAAACTTTCTATTTCTTTTTTTTTCCAACACAACATAATTTCTGTCAAATGTTGTATTTGTACTATGTTGTTTATCCTGTACACACGACATCTATTGCACGTCTGTCCGTCCTGGGAGAGGGATCCCTCCTCAGTTGCTCTCCCTGAGGTTTCTTTTAGGAAGTTTTTCCTTGTGCGATGCGAGGGTCTAAGGACAGAGGGTCTAAGGACAGAGGATGTTGTAACCTGTACAGTCTGTAAAGCACACTGAGACAAATGTATAATTTGTGATATTGGGCTATACAAATAAATTTGATTTGATTTGATTCTTTATTACTGTAACACACACTCTTTATGACTGTAACACACTCTTTATGACTGTAACACACACTCTTTATGACTGTAACACACACTCTTTATGACTGTAACACACACTCTTTATGACTGCAACACACACTCTTTATGACTGCAACACACACTCTTTATTACTGTAACACACACTCTTTATGACTGTAACACACACTCTTTATGACTGCAACACACACTCTTTATTACTGTAACACACTCTTTATTACTGTAACACACACTCTTTATGACTGTAACACACTCTTTATGACTGTAAACACACACTCCTTATGACTGTATAACACACTCCTTATGACTGTAACACACACTCTTTATGACTGCAAGACACACTCTTTATGACTGCAACACACACTCTTTATGACTGCAACACACTCTTTATGACTGCAACACACACTCTTTATGACTGTAACACACACACTCTTTATTACTGTAACACACACTCTTTATTACTGTAACACACACTCTTTATGACTGCAACACACACTCTTTATGACTGCAAGACACACTCTTTATGACTGCAACACACACTCTTTATGACTGCAACACACTCTTTATGACTGCAACACACTCTTTATGACTGTAAACACACACTCCTTATGACTGTAACACACACTCCTTATGACTGTAACACACACTCTTTATGACTGCAAGACACACTCTTTATGACTGCAACACACACTCTTTATGACTGCAACACACTCTTTATGACTGCAACACACACTCTTTATGACTGTAACACACACACTCTTTATTACTGTAACACACACTCTTTGACTGTAACACACACACACTCTTTATGACTGTAACACACACACACACTCTTTATTACTGTAACACACACTCTTTATTACTGTAACACACACTCTTTATGACTGTAACACACTCTCTATGACTGTAACACACTCTTTATGACTGTAACACACACTCTTTATGACTGCAACACACACTCTTTATGACTGCAACACACACTCTTTATGACTGTAACACACACTCTTTATGACTGCAACACACACTCTTTATGACTGCAACACACACTCTTTATTACTGTAACACACGCTCTTTATTACTGTAACACACGCTCTTTATGACTGTAACACACACTCTTTATGACTGTAAACACACACTCCTTATGACTGTAACACACACTCCTTATGACTGTAACACACACTCTTTATGACTGCAAGACACATTCTTTATGACTGCAACACACACTCTTTATGACTGCAACACACTCTTTATGACTGTAACACACACTCTTTATGACTGTAACACACACACTCTTTATTACTGTAACACACACTCTTTATTACTGTAACACACACTCTTTATGACTGCAAGACACACTCTTTATGACTGCAACACACACTCTTTATGACTGCAACACACACTCTTTATGACTGTAACACACACTCTTTATGACAGCAACACACACTCTTTATGACTGCAACACACACTCTTTATGACTGCAAGACACACTCTTTATGACTGCAACACACACTCTTTATGACTGCAACACACACTCTTTATGACTGCAACACACACTCTTTATTACTGTAACACACACTCTTTATGACTGTAACACACACTCTTTATGACTGTAACACACACTCTTTATGACTGCAACACACACTCTTTATGACTGCAACACACACTCTTTATGACTGTAACACACACTCTTTATGACTGCAACACACACTCTTTATGACTGCAACACACACTCTTTATGACTGCAACACACACTCTTTATGACTGCAACACACACTCCTTATGACTGTAACACACACTCTTTATGACTGCAACACACTCTTTATGACTGCAACACACACTCTTTATGACTGCAAGACACACTCTTTATTACTGTAACACACACTTTATTACTGTAACACACACTCTTTATGACTGTAACACACACTCTTTATTACTGTAACACACACTCTTTATTACTGCAACACACACTCTTTATGACTGTAACACACACTCTTTATGACTGTAACACACACTCTTTATTACTGTAACACACACTCTTTATGACTAACACGCACACACACTCTTTATTACTGTAACACACTCTTTATTACTGTAACACACACTTATTACTGTAACACACACACTCTTTGACTAACACACACTCTTTATTACTGTAACACACACTCTTTATGACTGTAACACACACACTTTTTATGACTGTAACACACACACTCTTTATTACTGTAACACACACTCTTTATGACTGTAACACACACACACTCTTTATTACTGTAACACACACTCTTTATTACTGTAACACACACACACACACACACTCTTTATGACTGTAACACACACACACTCTTTATTACTGTAACACACACACACACACTCTTTATGACTGTAACACACACACACACACTTTATTACTGTAACACACACTCTTTATGACTGTAACACACACACACACTCTTTATGACTGTAACACACACACACTCTTTATTACTGTAACACACACACACACACACACTCTTTATGACTGTAACACACACACACACTTTATTACTGTAACACACACTCTTTATTACTGTAACACACACACACACTTTATTACTGTAACACACACTCTTTATTACTGTAACACACACACACTCTTTATGACTGTAACACACACACACTCTTTATGACTGTAACACACACACACACTTTATTACTGTAACACACACTCTTTATTACTGTAACACACACACACACACTCTTTATGACTGCAACACACACTCTTTATGACTGTAACACACACTCTTTATGACTGCAACACACTCTTTATGACTGCAACACACACTCTTTATGACTGCAAGACACACTCTTTATTACTGTAACACACACTTTATTACTGTAACACACACTCTTTATGACTGTAACACACACTCTTTATTACTGTAACACACACTCTTTATTACTGCAACACACACTCTTTATGACTGTAACACACACTCTTTATGACTGTAACACACACTCTTTATTACTGTAACACACACTCTTTATGACTAACACGCACACACACTCTTTATTACTGTAACACACTCTTTATTACTGTAACACACACTTATTACTGTAACACACATACTCTTTGACTAACACACACTCTTTATTACTGTAACACACACTCTTTATGACTGTAACACACACACTTTTTATGACTGTAACACACACACTCTTTATTACTGTAACACACACTCTTTATGACTGTAACACACACACACTCTTTATTACTGTAACACACACTCTTTATTACTGTAACACACACACACACACTCTTTATGACTGTAACACACACACACTCTTTATTACTGTAACACACACACACACTCTTTATGACTGTAACACACACACACACACTTTATTACTGTAACACACACTCTTTATGACTGTAACACACACACACTCTTTATGACTGTAACACACACACACTCTTTATTACTGTAACACACACACACACACACACACTCTTTATGACTGTAACACACACACACACTTTATTACTGTAACACACACTCTTTATTACTGTAACACACACACACACTTTATTACTGTAACACACACTCTTTATTACTGTAACACACACACACACTCTTTATGACTGTAACACACACACACTCTTTATGACTGTAACACACACACACACTTTATTACTGTAACACACACTCTTTATTACTGTAACACACACACACACACTCTTTATGACTGCAACACACACTCTTTATGACTGTAACACACACTCTTTATGACTGCAATACACTCTTTATGACTGTAACACACACTCTTTATGACTGCAACACACACTCTTTACTACTGTAACACACACTCTTTATTACTGCAACACACACTCTTTATGACTGTAACACACACTCTTTATTACTGTAACACACACTCTTTATGACTGCAACACACACTCTTTATGACTGTAACACACACTCTTTATGACTGTAACACACACTCTTTATGACTGTAACACACACACACTCTTTATTACTGTAACACACACTCTTTATTACTGTAACACACACACACACTCTTTATGACTGTAACACACACACACTCTTTATTACTGTAACACACACACACACACTCTTTATGACTGTAACACACACACACACACTTTATTACTGTAACACACACTCTTTATGACTGTAACACACACACACACACTCTTTATGACTGTAACACACACACCCTCTTTATTACTGTAACACACACACACACACACACACACACACACACTCTTTATGACTGTAACACACACACACACTTTATTACTGTAACACACACTCTTTATTACTGTAACACACACACACACTTTATTACTGTAACACACACTCTTTATTACTGTAACACACACACACACTCTTTATGACTGTAACACACACACACTCTTTATGACTGTAACACACACACACACTTTATTACTGTAACACACACTCTTTATTACTGTAACACACACACACACTCTTTATGACTGCAACACACACTCTTTATGACTGTAACACACACTCTTTATGACTGCAATACACTCTTTATGACTGTAACACACACTCTTTATGACTGCAACACACACTCTTTACTACTGTAACACACACTCTTTATTACTGCAACACACACTCTTTATGACTGTAACACACACTCTTTATTACTGTAACACACACTCTTTATGACTGCAACACACACTCTTTATGACTGTAACACACACTCTTTATGACTGTAACACACACACACACTTTATTACTGTAACACACACTCTTTATTACTGTAACACACACACACACTCTTTATGACTGTAACACACAAACACTCTTTATTACTGCAACACACACTCTTTATGACTGCAACACACACTCTTTATGACTGCAACACACACTCTTTATGACTGCAACACACACTCCTTATGACTGTAACACACACTCTTTATGACTGCAACACACTCTTTATGACTGCAACACACACTCTTTATGACTGCAAGACACACTCTTTATGACTGCAAGACACACTCTTTATTACTGTAACACACACTTTATTACTGTAACACACACTCTTTATGACTGTAACACACACTCTTTATTACTGTAACACACACTCTTTATTACTGCAACACACACTCTTTATGACTGTAACACACACTCTTTATGACTGTAACACACACTCTTTATTACTGTAACACACACTCTTTATGACTAACACGCACACACACTCTTTATTACTGTAACACACTCTTTATTACTGTAACACACACTTATTACTGTAACACACACACTCTTTGACTAACACACACTCTTTATTACTGTAACACACACTCTTTATGACTGTAACACACACACTTTTTATGACTGTAACACACACACTCTTTATTACTGTAACACACACTCTTTATGACTGTAACACACACACACTCTTTATTACTGTAACACACACTCTTTATTACTGTAACACACACACACACACACTCTTTATGACTGTAACACACACACACTCTTTATTACTGTAACACACACACACACACACTCTTTATGACTGTAACACACACACACACACACACACTTTATTACTGTAACACACACTCTTTATGACTGTAACACACACACACACACTCTTTATGACTGTAACACACACACTCTTTATTACTGTAACACACACACACACACTCTTTATGACTGTAACACACACACACACTTTATTACTGTAACACACACTCTTTATTACTGTAACACACACACACACTTTATTACTGTAACACACACTCTTTATTACTGTAACACACACACACACACTCTTTATGACTGTAACACACACACTCTTTATTACTGTAACACACACTCTTTATGACTGTAACACACACACACTCTTTATTACTGTAACACACACTCTTTATTACTGTAACACACACACACACACACTCTTTATGACTGTAACACACACACACTCTTTATTACTGTAACACACACACACACACACACACTCTTTATGACTGTAACACACACACACACACACTTTATTACTGTAACACACACTCTTTATGACTGTAACACACACACACACACACTCTTTATGACTGTAACACACACACTCTTTATTACTGTAACACACACACACACACACACACACACACACACTCTTTATGACTGTAACACACACACACACTTTATTACTGTAACACACACTCTTTATTACTGTAACACACACACACACTTTATTACTGTAACACACACTCTTTATTACTGTAACACACACACACACTCTTTATGACTGTAACACACACACACACACTTTATTACTGTAACACACACTCTTTATTACTGTAACACACACACACACTCTCTTTATGACTGCAACACACACTCTTTATGACTGTAACACACACTCTTTATGACTGCAATACACTCTTTATGACTGTAACACACACTCTTTATGACTGCAACACACACTCTTTACTACTGTAACACACACTCTTTATTACTGCAACACACACTCTTTATGACTGTAACACACACTCTTTATTACTGTAACACACACTCTTTATGACTGCAACACACACTCTTTATGACTGTAACACACACTCTTTATGACTGTAACACACACTCTTTATGACTGTAACACACACACACTTTATTACTGTAACACACACTCTTTATTACTGTAACACACACACACACTCTTTATGACTGTAACACACACACACTCTTTATTACTGCAACACACACTCTTTATGACTGCAACACACACTCTTTATGACTGCAACACACACTCTTTATGACTGCAACACACACTCCTTATGACTGTAACACACACTCTTTATGACTGCAACACACTCTTTATGACTGCAACACACACTCTTTATGACTGCAAGACACACTCTTTATGACTGCAAGACACACTCTTTATTACTGTAACACACACTTTATTACTGTAACACACACTCTTTATGACTGTAACACACACTCTTTATTACTGTAACACAAACTCTTTATTACTGCAACACACACTCTTTATGACTGTAACACACACTCTTTATTACTGTAACACACACTCTTTATGACTAACACGCACACACACTCTTTATTACTGTAACACACTCTTTATTACTGTAACACACTTATTACTGTAACACACACACTCTTTGACTAACACACACTCTTTATTACTGTAACACACACTCTTTATGACTGTAACACACACACCTTTTATGACTGTAACACACACACTCTTTATTACTGTAACACACACTCTTTATGACTGTAACACACACACACTCTTTATTACTGTAACACACACACACACACTCTTTATGACTGTAACACACACACACACACACTCTTTATGACTGTAACACACACACACACACACTTTATTACTGTAACACACACTCTTTATTACTGTAACACACACACACACTTTATTACTGTAACACACACTCTTTATTACTGTAACACACACACTCTTTATGACTAACACACACACACTCTTTATGACTGTAACACACACACACACTTTATTACTGTAACACACACTCTTTATTACTGTAACACACACACACACACACTCTTTATGACTGCAACACACACTCTTTATGACTGTAACACACACTCTTTATGACTGCAATACACACTCTTTATGACTGCAACACACACTCTTTACTACTGTAACACACACTCTTTATTACTGCAACACACACTCTTTATGACTGTAACACACACTCTTTATTACTGTAACACACACTCTTTATGACTGCAACACACTCTTTATGACTGTAACACACACTCTTTATTACTGTAACACACACTCTTTATGACTAACACGCACACACACTCTTTATTACTGTAACACACACACACACACTTTATTACTGTAACACACATTCTTTATGACTGTAACACACACACTTTTTATGACTGTAACACACACACTCTTTATTACTGTAACACACACTCTTTATGACTGTAACACACACACACTCTTTATTACTGTAACACACACTCTTTATTACTGTAACACACACACACACACTCTTTATGACTGTAACACACACACACTCTTTATTACTGTAACACACACACACACACACACACTCTTTATGACTGTAACACACACACACACTTTATTACTGTAACACACACTCTTTATTACTGTAACACACACACACACACACTCTTTATGACTGTAACACACACACACTCTTTATTACTGTAACACACACACACACACACTCTTTATGACTGTAACACACACACACACACTTTATTACTGTAACACACACTCTTTATTACTGTAACACACACACACACTTTATTACTGTAACACACACACTCTTTATTACTGTAACACACACACACACTCTTTATGACTGTAACACACACACACTCTTTATGACTGTAACACACACACACACTTTATTACTGTAACACACTCTTTATTACTGTAACACACACACACACTCTTTATGACTGCAACACACACTCTTTATGACTGTAACACACACTCTTTATGACTGCAATACACACTCTTTATGACTGTAACACACACTCTTTATGACTGCAACACACACTCTTTACTACTGTAACACACACTCTTTATTACTGCAACACACACTCTTTATGACTGTAACACACACTCTTTATTACTGTAACACACACTCTTTATGACTGCAACACACACTCTTTATGACTGTAACACACACTCTTTATGACTGTAACACACACACACACACTTTATTACTGTAACACACACTCTTTATTACTGTAACACACACACACACTCTTTATGACTGTAACACACACACACTCTTTATTACTGTAACACACTCTTTATTACTGTAACACACACACACACACTCTTTATGACTGTAACACACACACACTTTATTACTGTAACACACACTCTTTATTACTGTAACACACACACACACTCTTTATGACTGCAACACACACTCTTTATGACTGCAACACACACTCTTTATGACTGCAATACACACTCTTTATGACTGTAACACACACTCTTTATGACTGCAACACACACTCTTTACTACTGTAACACACACTCTTTATGACTGTAACACACTCTTTATGACTGTAACACACACTCTTTATGACTGCAACACATACTCTTTATGACTGTAACACACACTCTTTATGACTGTAACACACTCTTTATGACTGTAACACACACTCTTTATGACTGCAACACATACTCTTTATGACTGTAACACACACTCTTTATGACTGTAACACACTCTTTATGACTGCAACACACTCTTTATGACTGTAACACACACTCTTTATGACTGCAACACACACTCTTTACTATTGTAACACACACTCTTTATGACTGCAACACACACTCTTTACTATTGTAACACACACTCTTTATGACTGCAACACACACTCTTTATTACTTCTGGTTTCTGTCAGGAAGTTAAACTCATAATTCCTCTAATATCTATTTTATTTGTGTGTGTGTGTGTGTGTGTGTGTGTGTGTAACACATTATTGCAGTGCAGCAGACAGACCTGCTCTGGTTCCAGTACAGGAATCTGTGGAAACATTGTTAGAATATATTTACACACTGTGATGACAATTACAAAATGAAATGAAAATGAAATTAACAAATATAGAAGTTAGAGCTTTGGTTTTATTTAATGAAGAGGCAAAGTGTTTTTAGCTGAAAGACAGAACCTGCAGCAACATGTGCTACAAGTATCTGACCCGAGTTTACAGAAGCACTTCCTTCATACGGTCGAGCTGCTCGGGTAGATAAAACACATTTCTGTCTACCACATGGGAACAAAGGCACAGAGACGTCACACATGTTAATCACAACTGCTAAGATAACACGGTCACAGTGCAGCTCCTGTCTGTCCACTGCCACAGACAGAGACATGTGACAGCGGTGAGGAACACAGGGTCACTGAGGACAAACTACTTCATAGAGATCAAACATAAGACTAAACGATACATGACACGACACACAGCTTATATGTTTCATTCAATTAAATGCAGCTCTGTGATTCTCTGGTTGTTAGTTTGGGAACCTGTATATTTAATAACACAGAATTAGTATGAACCTGTATATTTAATAACACAGTATTAGTATGAACCTGTATGAACCTGTATATTTAATAACACAGTATTAGTATGAACCTGTATATTTAATAACACAGTATTAGTATGAACCTGTATATTTAATAACACAGTATTAGTATGAACCTGTATATTTAATTACACAGTATTAGTATGAACCTGTATATTTAATAACACAGTATTAGTATGAACCTGTATGAACCTGTATATTTAATAACACAGTATTAGTATGAACCTGTATGAACCTGTATCTTTAATAACACAGTATTAGTATGAACCTGTATATTTAATAACACAGTATTAGTATGAACCTGTGTATTTAATAACACAGTATTAGTATGAACCTGTGTATTTAATAACACAGTATTAGTATGAACCTGTATGAACCTGTATATTTAATAACACAGTATTAGTATGAACCTGTATGAACCTGTATATTTAATAACACAGTATTAGTATGAACCTGTATATTTAATAACACAGTATCAGTATGAACCTGTATCTTTAATAACACAGTATTAGTATGAACCTGTATATTTAATAACACAGTATTAGTATGAACCTGTATGAACCTGTGTATTTAATAACACAGTATTAGTATGAACCTGTGTATTTAATAACACAGTATTAGTATGAACCTGTGTATTTAATAACACAGTATTAGTATGAACCTGTGTATTTAATAACACAGTATTAGTATGAACCTGTGTATTTAATAACACAGTATTAGTATGAACCTGTATGAACCTGTATATTTAATAACACAGTATTAGTATGAACCTGTATATTTAATAACACAGTATTAGTATGAACCTGTATCTTTAATAACACAGTATTAGTATGAACGTGTATATTTAATAACACAGTATTAGTATGAACCTGTATATTTAATAACACAGTATTAGTATGAACCTGTATGAACCTGTATCTTTAATAACACAGTATTAGTATGAACCTGTATATTTAATAACACAGTATTAGTATGAACCTGTGTATTTAATAACACAGTATTAGTATAAACCTGTGTATTTAATAACACAGTATTAGTATGAACCTGTATATTTAATAACACAGTATTAGTATGAACCTGTGTATTTAATAACACAGTATTAGTATGAACCTGTATATTTAATAACACAGTATTAGTATGAACCTGTATATTTAATAACACAGTATTAGTATGAACCTGTATATTTAATAACACAGTATTAGTATGAACCTGTGTGTTTAATAACACAGTATTAGTATGAACCTGTATATGAACCTGTGTGTTTAATAACACAGTATTAGTATGAACCTGTATATGAACCTGTATATTTAATTACACAGTATTAGTATGAACCTGTATATTTAATAACACAGTATTAGTATGAACCTGTATGAACCTGTGTATTTAATAACACAGTATTAGTATGAACCTGTGTATTTAATAACACAGTATTAGTATGAACCTGTATATTTAATAACACAGTATCAGTATGAACCTGTATCTTTAATAACACAGTATTAGTATGAACCTGTATATTTAATAACACAGTATTAGTATGAACCTGTATGAACCTGTGTATTTAATAACACAGTATTAGTATGAACCTGTGTATTTAATAACACAGTATTAGTATGAACCTGTGTATTTAATAACACAGTATTAGTATGAACCTGTGTATTTAATTACACAGTATTAGTATGAACCTGTATATTTAATAACACAGTATTAATATGAACCTGTGTTTAATAACACAGTATTAGTATGTACCTGTGTGTTTAATAACACAGTATTAGTATGAACCTGTATATTTAATAACACAGTATTAATATGAACCTGTATATTTAATAACACAGTATTAGTAATACTAGTAATATTAGTAATAGTATTAGTAGAGACTCACCCCAGCAGCAGGGCTACCAGCAGGATCAGACCCGCAGCTCTGCAGCTCTTCATCTCTGCTGATCCACAAACACAGTTCATGAGAAACTTTACAGAACAAACTGTCATATAAATGTAGTGCAGTAAAAGTATAAAGTAGCAGAAAATGGAAATACTGATGTAAAGTACAAGTACCTGAAACTTGCAGTATTTCAGAAAATGTACTTCGTTACATTTTAACAGGAAGTTTGTTTGTTTGTTGGTTTGTTTGTATAAGAGTTTCTGCAGATCGATATCAGACGATCAACACAGGGCTACTCCCGGGGGATGGGAGAACACGGAGAGGCTTCTGTACCAGACTCCATAGCGAAAATACACATTTTAAGATTCGGCTGACCCGGGTCTTTAGAGGACTGAACGAGCCGAATTGAAGTATCCTGCGTCAATGACTCACCTCCACCTGTTTCCCGGTCCCGGTGTGTAACGTCAAACCGACACAAGGTGATCACGGAGGTTATTTCCGCGTGAGCCCCGAGCAGACACTGACTGTCAATCAACCCAGCGTGGAGTTCCACGAGACAAACGGAAGCAGAGACACCTGTCTGTGTCCGCATGCCACACCCAACCGCGCTGACTCTCTGCTCTAAACAGGAAGTGTAACACAGACCTTCAGGGCTGCGTACCAAACCTCATGCTCTTTATTTCTACTTTAGTTAATTCTTACAAAGTTCCTACTGCTGCATGTAGACACTTTGTCATCCTGCATTTCAAGCACTCTGTAGTCTAAACAGACTTAAAAGTATGTTAGTGTGTACGCACCCCATCACGTGACCTGCCATTGAGGCCTCGCCCCCTAGCCCTCCCCTCAGGTAACATCAGGTCACCAGGGGGACATCTTCAAGTGTGTATTTGTTTATTATGTATGAATACATAATAAACAAATACACATTATTATAAATTAAACAGAAATTTAACACAAAAAACTACAATGACACAAAACAACTACAGAGAGAGACACAAAAGGACCACAAAGATACACAACATGACTACAAAGAGACACAAAACAACCCCGAAGACACAAAACAACTACAAAGACACAAAACTACTAAAACGACACACAAAACAACATCAAAGAAAAACTAAACAGCTAGAAAGAGACACAAAACAACTGCAAAGAGACACAAAACGACTGCAAAAAGACACTAAACAACCTCAAAGACACAGAACTACTACAAAGAGACACAACATGACCACAAAGAGACACAAAACAACTACAAAGAGACACAAAGCAACCTCAAAGACACAAAACAACTACAGCGAGACACAAAACAACCAAAAAAGAAACAAAATGACAACAAAGATACACTAAACAACCTCAAAGACACAAAAGCACCACAAAGATACACAACATGACTACAAAGAGACACAAAATGACCACAACGAGACACAAAACAACCCCAAAGACACAAAACAACTACAGCGAGACACAAAACAACCAAAAAAGAAACAAAATGACAACAAAGATACACAAAACAACCTCAAAGACACAAAAGCACCACAAAGATACACAACATGACTACAAAGAGACTCAAAACAACTACAAAGAGACACAAAACAACCCCAAAGACACAAAACAACTGCAAAAAGAAACAAAACACCCTCAAAGACACAAAACAACTCCAAAGAGACACAAAACGACTGCAAAAAGACAACGAAGAGACACCAAACAATCCCGAAGACACAAAACAACTGCAAAAAGAAACTAAACAACCTCAAAGACACAGAACTACTACAAAGAGACACAAAATGACCACAAAGAGACACAAAACAACCCCAAAGACACAAAACAACCAAAAAAGAAACAAAATGACAACAAAGATACACAAAACAACCTCAAAGACACAAAAGCACCACAAAGATACACAACATGACTACAAAGAGACACAAAACAACTACAAAGAGACACAAAACAACCCCGAAGACACAAAACAACCCCAAAGACACAAAACAACTCCAAAGAGACACAAAACGACTGCAAAAAGACAACGAAGAGACACCAAACAACCTCAAAGAGACACAAAATGAGCACAAAGAAACACAACACAACTACAAAGGGACACAAAATTACCACAAAAAGACACAAAACAACCTCAAAGACACAAAATGACTACATAGAGACAAAACAACTGCAAAGACACACAAAACGACTGCAAAAAGACAAAAGAGAAGATAAAGAGACACCAAACAACTCCAAAGAGACACAAAACGACTGCAAAAAGACAATGAAGAGACACCAAACAACCTCAAAGAGACACAAAATGAGCACAAAGAAACACAACACAACTACAAAGGGACACAAAATTACCACAAAAAGACACAAAACAACCTCAAAGACACAAAATGACTACATAGAGACAAAACAACTGCAAAGACACACAAAACGACTGCAAAAAGACAAAAGAGAAGATAAAGAGACACCAAACAACCTCAAAGAGACAAAAATGAGCACAAAGAGACACAAAAAAACTACAAAGAGACACAAAACAACCTCAAAGACACAAAAAGACTACAAAGAGACACAAATGACAACAAAGAGACAGAACAACCTCAAAGACACAAAACAACCTCAAAGACACACAACAACCACAAAGAGACTTTGTATTTGTACATGTCTTTGTGTAGGCCCGTCTCTGATAATCTGTCCATGGTTGAAGCTATTTATTGATATGATTGAATTTGTTTTATTTGTTTTAAATGTATTGCACTGAATTACATGTGTACAGTTCAGGCCTTGACAGGACTTTGTGTTTGTGTTTGGGATGAGTTTCTGTGTTGAAACTGAAGTGGAAAGTGAATGAAGCTGCATGCGGAGGACTTTCCTCGGCTGTCTCTGAATCATCACATTTCTGAACAAACTGGCGCTAGGAGTGAAAACCCTGAGCGACGGTTTCCTTCCTGTTTGCACAGATCCTCCTCTTTTCAGTCTAAATGTAAACTGAACTTCCTGCCTCGTGGCTCCGGCTCTTCTCTGTAAATGTAAACTGAAGACTTTAAACCGCATCCTGAGCAGCGAGGCCTGACGCCACAGACAGGTTTTATTTGATCCATACAGAAAACATTACGATGGAATAATAAACAGCAAACTGATGATTTAGTTTCCGACCTTCGTTTAACCCTTTAAATCATCACCAGTAATAAAGTCTTTATATCAAAGTCTCGTTAATAATGATTTAAATCACATAAGTCAGTGAGACTGAATAAATACATGGACAATAATATAATAATAATAATATGTTTACAGACTATTATATACAAACTATCAGAATCAGAAATACATTGACGCCTTTATTCTACAATGAAAATATAAATAAACAGAGAAATGATAAGAAACAGAAATAAATATTTATAAAGATGTGCATTAAACAACATTTAAAACATTTTATACGAACTATTGATATAGAAAAAGAAAACTTGTTTACTAGAATATATAACAACACTGTAATTATGGGATGTTTGATACGTGTTTTAGAACGCTAAGAAACAGGATTATTAGTTGAAATTTACAGTATAAATAAATAAAAGCAGATTATTACACAGTTGTCAGTATATGTACACATATTATTGTGTTTAATTTCTTTTAATACCTTTTCTCAAATAGAAACTTGACTTAAAATCGACCAAATAAAATATAAGGTTTTCCTTATTTATTTAAATTTTTTAGCTTTAATTTAAAACTTTAAAGGTCCTTTAAGGCACAAAATCCCTATGAAGTTATTAAGATAATATAATAAATAACTTTATTAACCACAAAGTAAATTATTGTGCCAAAATTACAACATAAGAATAAAAACACAGCAGAGTTTCCATTCATTCATTCATTCATTTGTCCCTATTCTGATACACAGATACATATCAGAATAGGTACTAAAAATGTATTTATTATTATTATTATTATTATTATTATATCATTTATATCTAGTCATATCATTTGCTATAATAATAATTATTATTATTAACTATAATTAGGAATGGGGGGGAATGGGTGGATGGAGGGCAGGGGGGAGGGGGTGAAAAGGGAAATTTCCAAATTTCGTAGAATTCTTTCGTACATTTTGGTTTGAAGACCTCAGAGTTTCAGTTTCTGTCCGTCCAGGATGAAGCTTTATTTAAACCACAAGATGACAGAGACGCTCATCAGAACCAGAACCTCCAGCAGCAGAACCAGAACCAGAACTTGGCGGTGAGTTCATCATCGGATATTATTAATTATTAACCAACATATTTCAAATATAGGATGATTTACAAATATATAAAACTGCAGTATGAGCGATAGTGTTAGATTCATTTTCAGAGTATAAATCTAAAGAACTGTACATAATAATAATAATAATAACAATAACCTTCAAATTTAAAATAACATTTATTTTATTTCTATTATGAAACTCCTGTTTTCTGATGCTTAATGAATTATTATATAATAATATATACATATTTACATACATAATACAATGTATTAGTACAGAGACATGACTTGGAAGGCGTACCTGCAGACCACTAGGACAACAACACCTGGTGTTTTGAAATTTGGTATTTTGTTATAAATTAAACTTTATACAAGAGCTAAAACCGTTTGTACATTAACAGAACATTCATTAGTTTCAGTCATTTTTCAAGTAAAAAGATTAGTTAATTTAAATTATAAAAAATATAATAGTTATGTTAATATATTAGTTATAATGTATATTAGTTATAATGTATATTATAATATAACATATATATATTATATAAAATGCACAGAGTATTTTTACAATGTAGTATTAGTACTTTTAATAATACAGAGTATTTTACAGTGTAGTATTAGTACTTTTAATCATACAGAGTATTTTACAATGTAGTATTAGTACTTTTAATAATACAGAGTATTTTACAGTGTAGTATTAGTACTTTTAATAATACAGAGTATTTTACAGTGTAGTATTAGTACTTTTAATAATAAAGAGTATTTTACAGTGTAGTATTAGTACTTTTAATAATACAGAGTATTTTACAGTGTAGTATTAGTACTTTTAATAATAAAGAGTATTTTACAGTGTAGTATTAGTACTTTTAATAATACAGAGTATTTTACAGTGTAGTATTAGTACTTTTAATAATACAGAGTATTTTACAGTGTAGTATTAGTACTTTTAATAATAGAGTATTTTACAGTGTAGTATTAGTACTTTTAATAATAGAGTATTTTACAGTGTAGTATTAGTACTTTTAATAATAGAGTATTTTACAGTGTAGTATTAGTACTTTTAATAATACAGAGTATTTTACAGTGTAGTATTAGTACTTTTAATAATAAAGAGTATTTTACAGTGTAGTATTAGTACTTTTAATAATACAGAGTATTTTACAGTGTAGTATTAGTACTTTTAATAATAAAGAGTATTTTACAGTGTAGTATTAGTACTTTTAATAATACAGAGTATTTTACAGTGTAGTATTAGTACTTTTAATAATACAGAGTATTTTACAGTGTAGTATTAGTACTTTTAATAATAGAGTATTTTACAGTGTAGTATTAGTACTTTTAATAATAGAGTATTTTACAGTGTAGTATTAGTACTTTTAATAATAGAGTATTTTACAGTGTAGTATTAGTACTTTTAATAATACAGAGTATTTTACAGTGTAGTATCAGTACTTTTACTGCAGTAAAGGATCTCGTCACTGAAGTCTCCCTTTCCTCAAAAACAGTTTTAAAATCTGTCAAACATTTAAAAACTTCTTACTGACCCTAAACGAACATTAATTATGATATTTGCATCATCCGCTGATTTTGTGTTTAATCACATTTTCCCAGCGAATAAAGTGACGCTCACAGTGATCGTAATAACACAAC
This sequence comes from Cottoperca gobio, assembly GCF_900634415.1. Taxonomy (NCBI): domain Eukaryota; kingdom Metazoa; phylum Chordata; class Actinopteri; order Perciformes; family Bovichtidae; genus Cottoperca; species Cottoperca gobio. Next base: position 31,540 of record NW_021166854.1, on the reverse strand, counting down.
ATGATTTCCACGCACATCGAGTTTCCTCAGTGGTCAGAAACATCGAGTGTCGGAGCGGAAATGGAAATATTAGTCAGCCAATAGAAACTTTTCAGAGTCCTGGTCTGAGATCAGTTTGACTCACAAACTTCAGGAAGCAGCGCGTTTACATTCATGTTGAAACTTTATGTTATTATATATTATTACACATGTTGCTTCACGTTAATATTAAATGAAAGTGACGGTTTATTTCCTCTGAAATGAAACTCAACTTGGTCACCGACTCTGAAATATTTCCTCCTCTGATCTGACGCTCATTGTTGTGACAAACAATATTTAACATTTTCTATCACGTTCAGATCAGAGGTCACAAACACTATGTATTTTGAAACTTTAGTTTAATTGAATTAAAAGTTGTAATTTAATGTATAAAGAGATTCTCCTCAGCTGGGATTCAGGACACATTTCAGTTTAACATTTAAATTATTTTTATAAAGATACGTAATAAATAATAAATAATGACATCATGAGGGATTTCTACATAAACCTAAAAAGCTAAACCTTTCCCAATGAGCTCTCAGCTGGTTTAAATGGCATCGCCCTTGGAAATTAAAAAATAGGCGAACCACAAGGCTCCAGTGTGGGACCCCTGCAGTTTTAGAAACAGAAATAAGAAATAAATATTTATAATGATGTGCACTAAACAACATTTAAAACATGTTATACCAACTATTGATTTAGAAAAAGGAATCATGTTTACTAGACACATGCAGTTTTCCTTCTTCACCAATGATCTGTAAGGAGGTTCAGTGTCAAATGTTTGCTGATGATGCAGTTATTTATGTACCTGTAACTCTGAACTGTGTGAAACTTGCCTCAAAAAACAAAATATTTGTGATGGCTTCACAATAACGAGAAGAAAAGTAAATTAATTGTCGTAGGAGAGTTACCAAGAGCATCAAAACTAAGTTTAACTTCTAAGATCTTGTTTACCTGTAAAGGCCAACTATAAACGCATGGCAGGATTTTATCGCGTCTTTCTAATTGTGTAAATGAACTGTAATGAAACTGTCGATTATGTCATTAGACAAACAAGCTCTGAATATATTGGATCAGAACACAATAAACTGTCATCATTGTAGAATTTAGAAAACATTTAATCTACTGAGCTTTGAGAATTGTACAAATCTTTCATGTATAAAATCTTTCAAGTGTTTGAATGGCCCAGAACTAGTTAATCAAATAGTTGTAAAGTATAACGTAAATAAGCCACTACTGTCGGTCCTTTAATACTAACTGAATGTAACACTTTGAGTCGATCTCAGACACAATGAATATATTAATTGCACATTTAAAGGATTAGAAACCTGCATGAACCTTCAGTGACTCACCTGGCAGAGCAGTCGTCCCGGGCTCTGTGGTTGTGGTTTGGACTCTTAAGGGTTTTATGACTCACATTGGTCCGTACAGCCAGCCAATCTGCTGCTTCCTGTGTTCCAGATCACCTGAACTCACCTGGAGCTGCCGGTTCACACCTGAAGCTACTCACACCAGAACCAGAACCAGGACCAGGACCACTTGAAGAACAAGAATCTGCACCATGACTTGCTTCAGGTGAAGGTTTTTAAAACTCAGGACGTCAGTTTGTGCATCTGAGGAGGCGTTCTTTTTAAACACACTTACTACACACTTTACTACACACTATATACACACTTTAGACCACACTTTACTACACACTTTACTACAACCCATATACACACTTTATACACACGTCTACACTTACACACACTTACTACACTATATACCACTTTATACACACTTTACTACACACTTTACACACACTTTACTACACACTATATACACCTTTAACACACTTTAATACCACTATATACACACTTTACTACACACATTATACACACTTTACTACACACTTTACTACACACTATACTACACACCTTTTAACAACAATTTACTACCCACTATATAACACACACGTTTATACACACTTTATAACATATACACACTTTACACACACTTTAACTACACACTTGACTACACACTTACACACACTATACACACACGTTATACACACTTTATACACACTTTATACACACTTTACTACACACTTTACACACACTTTACTACACACTATATACACACGTAACACACGACTACACACTACACACACTTACGACACACGATAGATAACACCGGTACACCACTACACACTATAACACACGGTTATACACACTTATACACACTTTACAACACTTTACTAACCACTATACTACACACTTTATACACACGGACACACACTAGAGACACACAGGAACACACGGGAGACACACGACACACACGGACTACCACACAACAACAATGAGACACACACGGGACGACACACGATACGACACAACACGGACGACACACTGAACAATAGACACACGGTGACACACACGGAACACACGAGACACAGGACAACACAGGGAGACACACACGGACAAACACGAGAGACACACGGAGACACACATACACACTTATACACACTACACACACTTACACAAACACAATTACTACACGCGCTTACACACACGGGACAGACACGGTACACACACGGACACACACACGAGAGACACACGGGAGACACACGGGACACACACGGGAGGACACACACGAGAGACACACGGGAGACACACGACGACACACGGGAGACACACGACTAGACACGGACACACAGGACGACACACGAGAGACAACGGGACAAAACACGGACAACACAGGGGAGACACACGGGACGACACACGAGAGACACACGGGAGACACACGGGACGACACAGAGAGACACACGGGACAACACACGGGACAACAACAGGGAGACACACACGGGACACACACGGGACACACACGGGACGACACGCGGTACACACTGACACACACACACACACGGGACGACACACGAGAGACAACTTTACAACACGGGACGACACGCGGGACACACACACACAACGGGACACACACGGGACGACACACGAGAGACACACGAGACACACGGGAGACACACGGGTACACACAGGGACACACACACGAGAGACACACGGGAGACACACGGGACGACACACGGGAGACACACGTGGACCACAACAGAGACACGGGAACACACGGACGACACACGGAGACACACGAGACAGGACACCACGTGACAACACAGAGAACACACGGTACAACACACGGTACACACTGGTAGACACACCTGGACGACACACGAGAGACACACGGGGACACACACGGTACAACACATTTATACACACACTTTACACACACTTTACACACACTTTATACACACTTTATACACACTTTATACACACTTTACACACACTTTATACACTTATACACACTTTACACACACTTTACACACACTTTATACACACTTTACACACACTTTATACACACTTTACACACACTTTATACACTTACACACACTTTATACACACTTTATACACACTTTATACACACTTTATACACACTTTATACACACTTTACACACACTTTACACACACTTTACTACACACTTTACACACACTTTACACACACTTTACACACACTTTACTCCACACTTTATACACACTTTATACACACTTTACTAAACTATTTACTATACTCATGTAAATTCATCCTACCTAAAATAAAAACACCCTAAAACTTTAACTAAACTGACGTTTGTTTCAGAACCATCAGAACTATGATGCTGTCTTCGGTGCTGCTTGTGCTCCTGCAGGTCTGTGGCCACCTGATGGTGGCGGTTGCCTTGCCGACCTGTCAGCTGGATGGACATGTGGTCCAGTCGGCCCACAACATGCTCAGAGACCTGGTACGACCTTTCAACTCATTTGTATTCTTCAGTTCACCTGCAACTTCAGCTTCTTTCAGTTCTTTTATATATTAGCTGTTGTTAGCAGGCCAGTTGTTAATAAAGTTGTTTCCTGTAGGGGGGGCTGTTTCCTGCTCACTGCCTGCCATACAACGTCAACATCTCCTTTCCAGGCTCCGCCCTCCCTGCTGCCACAGCCAATCACCGTCAGGTAATGCTCTCAGCCAATCACATAGCTGCTCTTATGTCCAAACAGTTTGTTTAAAAACGCTGACTTCTGATTGGTTCCCTGCAGTGCCGCCGAGCATTATGGGTGGTGTTTGAGTCGCTGCAGGAGGCGGAGCTAATATTTGAGGACGAGTTACCTGGCAGACTCACCTGGGACGAGCAGAAACTCAACAAGTTCAAACACCTGCTGGGCCGAGTGATAGAGGATGGTAGCTGTGTAAGTACCTGTCTGTCTGCACACCGGGGGTCTCACTGTGCATCGCTGTAGATGAATCTGTGGGTTTAGCTGTAATAAGTCATAGAGCATATATTACTATATAAACATATAAACATTGTAACTGCATCTTAGCCTGCTCGGTTGTAAACCGTCTCTCTCTCTGACCTGTCTGTCTCTCCAGTTGTCAGGTGTCGATGGTTCAGCTGGTTTATCCTCATATTTCAGTAACGTGACAGCAGTTCTGGAGCACCAGGTAAACTCACCAACACTTTAATTTCATATCAACATATACATATTTATTTACAGTATATGTATCTACTGTAAATAAATATGTACTTTATGTATGTTCATATATATTTATTTATGTATGTATTAATGTATATATATTTACATATATCTATTTCTGTATATATATATATATATATATATATATATATTTAGGTATGCATGTATTACATTTGTATATACATATGTATAATATATACAAATATACATATTATTTATATATACATGAATAATATATATATTTATATATAATATATACAAATATAATATATTTAAATATAAATATACATATTATGTGTGTGACTCAGGAAAGTGCAACCTGTGGTTGGATGGCTCTGAGGAGGGATCTGCTCTGGGTCCTAAAGTCCGCCCTCCATGAGCACCACAACTGTTTCAGCTGGAGTACAAGGACCCCTCCCACCAAGGGCTGAGGCCCCACCCACTGAGGATATAGACTATTTATTGATTTAGTTATCTATTTATTTAAATATTTATGAGGACATTTTTTCATATCTTGTTACTTTTTTGATACTATTTATATTTTTCTGTATTTTATAAATTATTTTTCGTGTTTAAATTATGTTGTTCTGTTTCTCAATTTTCCATTTCATCGGATTAAAGCATCATAAAAAAACTGACAGTTTGACTTTTACTCTACTTTAACACACACACACACACACACACACACAGACACACACACACACACACACACACAGATTCATTATTGAAAAGACTTTAAAATGTGTAAAAAAACATCTCGTTAATGTCATTAATATTTATGAGCTTGTATCATGAATATTATTCAAGCAAAAAAAAACATGTTTTGATAGTGACCCAGCTAATATTAGCTAATGCTAAGCTACACATATACAGATACTGACCAGGCTAATAATAGCGAATGCTAAGCTACATAGACCTACACTGACAGTCAGTTATCTGTACTAAACGTATTAAACTATTTTGAAACTACAAAGCGTGTCACTTTCACTTTCCGTCACTCAGACTGTCAACACTGACTCACTTTCGATCTGCAGCTTCAAACTTTTCACTCCTGAAGCTGAACTTTGTGACTCACAGATAAAAGCAGTTATTCCATAAATAACTGAATAACACGCCAATAAATCACAACTTCATCTGTCGTGACTCAGTGAAGAGCAGCACAGCCAGAAACATTCTAGGGAAACCAGACCTGGTGAAACTCAGAGATCAAAGTTAGTCACATTAAAAAGACTGTGAATCATTAAAGGTGTAATCTGTAATTTAAAGAATGTGCAGAATGTAACAGACACACTACAGGTGAATAGGGTAAAAAATGTAACTCACAGATATCAGCATGAAACTTCTCCAGTTCATTACTGACATTAACACACTTATCTTTTATATTACAAGTTTTCTGAAATGGGATGTTTAAATATTCAAATGAGGCATTATGTAATGCTAACTTTTGGTGAATTTAGGTGAAATGTGGATTCTGATGTTTTCTTTCTACTAGTCTGAAAGGATACGAGTTCTGAAACAGAGCATGAACAAACATGCTTTACCTGAAGTGTTTCTCCGCCCTGATCTCCTCACTGATTGGTTAGTCTGTGAACATGTAAACAGGAAGTGAATCCGACCTGCTGTCGACAGGTTTTATTTATCTCAGGGACAATAATCCACAACCTGTTTCCTCCACATCATGTGAGACCACATCTGGTTTATTAGCTTTAGGGAAGTTTTAGGTTTTAATCAGAGAAGAAAAATATTCACATTCACAAGTTTATACATGTGAGGATTTAAAAAAAGTCTAAGCAGCTGCCAATTTATTTTTTGTCAGTTGACAATGAATTACTGAAGTTAATATAATATATGTGTATAATTTAACATTTTATATCTCAGAATATTTAATCTATTTAAATGCTTTATTATGTTTTTAGGTTCTAAAATAATTCTTCTTGTGGAACAAGATGTTTGTGTGTTACACACAATGTTTAAACCTCTGAGGATTATAAAGTTATGTACAATAATAAGGTTTCCGTCGTTTTCCTCCAGCGCACACTGAAAATAGACTTCAGTTGTAGCGTAAATGATTAATAATTGATATGTTTAATTTGTTTACTTTAATTAACAGCATTAACATTATGTTAAATGGTTCACGGGGCACCACCCTCATAGAGAGAAAACTTAAAATAAATAAATAATCTGAAAGTTGCTGCGGGCAGTTCTTAATTTAGAACGTAAAATACTTTAAACCCACAAAGCACGTAATCAGGTTCTTTATGAGTGAAGGTTTTATTGACTACTAAAGATACACACAACTAAATAAACATGTATATGCAATGAATGGCGGATAAAAGACTTGCATGTTACACATTATGTACAGTAGTAAGATGGATGAAAATGAGCCTACGAGACTAAACACAGCTGAGATAAAAACCATCGCAGCTCCATTTAACTCTCAGCGAGAGGATTATGTTACAAACGGAGTCAGGATGTCGACGTGTTGTTGGTGAGGAGCCTGAAATAAGGGTCAACACAAGCCGAGGAGATTTTCACGTTTTGTTCTTTGGCAAACAGCGACTGGGGACCTTCGCCAATTTCCCTGGTTGCCTTTAATAGCTGTGGGTTGATTTGTATGTGAAGGATTTGGGGTGCTTTTTCGCCTCGTCTCTCTTCGGCTCCTCGACAGCGCCAACAGTGAGCAACACCTGCTAACGTTAGCTTAGAAATGGAGTCTGCTAACATCAACTAACCACCGGCACCACAACACTGCCCACATTCGAGTTGCTTCAGCCGCTGCTGATGGTCCGTCTGCCGGCAGCGCTTCTTGTCTCATTTGTGATCTGAGAAACAGTAAATTCATAAAATTCAGTTCCCATATAGTTATTTTCCAAGCTACTGTAGGCTATCCGTCACATTTCGTATAACATTTTATAAATATATTGTGATATTGTTGTTGTAGCTGGCTAGTGCTAGCTAACATTAGCGTGCTTGTTTACAGAGATGAATTGCTAGCTAGCTAACGTTGCAAAGTAATGTCTTGAGTTTGCTAATTCAGCCAGACTCCCTGGCTGATCAAGCTTGCTGTTTGTAAATATCTTTATCAGCCTACGTTACAAAGCAACCAACGCCAGATCCATGCCTAACCTTAGCTTGCTTGTTAACGTTACCTCAGGGGTTAAATTCTATCTGAGTGGATTTTTTGGTAGGTTAGTTTGCCAAATTATTTCACAGTCTAACGTGATCCATGACACTAATTTGTGTATTATGATAAACGGAACAGATTTTGGCTAACCATAAACAATGTAATGGTACAAAGCAAAGGTGTACAACTAGCGAAGGCAGAGGCGGCCAACTAATAGCTAGCCATAACCTTAGCGAGCGGTTAGCTTGACAATTTATAAATACAAAACAGTATTTTGCTAACATTATCTATCTAGCTATCAATCAAGGTAACATAAGCTAACAGTAGCCAGTTAAAACCACGTCAACACAATATATTTCACACGTGTGGATTCTGTGTTGTGATGGGTGCCGATCTTTCATGGAGGCTATGATCCAAACAAAATACAAAAATGTTACACGTTTTAATGTTATTCTAAATCAAATCAAATCAAATCAAATTTATTTGTATAGCCCAATATCACAAATTATACATTTGTCTCAGTGTGCTTTACAGACTGTACAGGTTACAACATCCTCTGTCCTTAGACCCTCGCATCGCACAAGGAAAAACTTCCTAAAAGAAACCCCAAAATTAAAGGGGAAAAAATGGAAGAAACCTCAGGGAGAGCAACTGAGGAGGGATCCCTCTCCCAGGACGGACAGACGTGCAATAGATGTCGTGTGTACAGGATAAACAACATAGTACAAATACAACATTTGACAGAAATTATGTTGTGTTGGAAAAAAAAAGAAATAGAAAGTTTGGATGAATCCAGGAAAATGTCAATAAGGCTTCCCGGTGTCCAGCAGGACCAGGTCAGCAGGCGCTGTCACGATTCATGATCCTGACGTAAACTTTATCAGTGGCAACCTGCCACATGAGAGACAGACACTCCGGGGATGATACCCCGGATGGTGAGTTAGTAACATACATTTACATAAATGCATACAGATAGAGAGGGAGAAGAAGAGAGGGAGAAGAAGAGAGAGGGAGAGAAGGAAGAGAGCAGGGAGGTGTCCCCCGGCAGTCTAAGCCTATAGCAGCATAACTAGGGGCTGATCCAGGGCAAACCTGAGCCAGCCCTAACTATAAGCTTTATCAAAAAGGAAAGTCTTTAGCCTACTCTTAAATGTGGAGAGTGTGTCTGCCTCCCGAACACAACCTGGAAGCTGGTTCCACTGGAAAGGAGCTTGATAGCTGAAGGCTCTGGCTCCCATTGTACTCTTAGAGACTCTAGGAACCACAAGTAACCCTGCAGTCTGGGAGCGTAATGCTCTAGTTGGTTTATAAGGTACTATGAGATCTTTAAGATATGCTGGAGCCTGACCATTAATTGATTTGTAAGTCAGGAGAAGGATTTTGAATTCTATTCTGTATTTTACCGGGAGCCAGTGCAGAGCAGCTAATACAGGAGTAATATGATCCCATTTCCTTGTTCTAGTCAATACACGTGCCGCTGCATTTTGGATCAACTGAAGAGTCTTAACCGACTTTTTTGGACAACCTGATAACAATGAGTTGCAGTAATCCAGCAGTAGATGAAAGAAGGCAGTCCTTGAGATTTGTTTTATGTGGGAGTTAAACGACAGATCTTGATCAAAGATGACGCCAAGATTCCTTACAGTGGTGCTGGAGGCCAAGTTAATGCCATCCAGAGCTTCTATGTCATTAGAAAATGCGTTTCGGAGGCGTTTAGGGCCAAGTATAATAACTTCAGTTTTGTCTGTGTTTAACATCAAAAAGTTGCTAGACATCCAAGTTTTTATGTCCTTAAGGCATGCTTGAAGTTTAGCCAATTGATTGGTTTCATCTGGTTTAATTGATAGACATAATTGGGTATCATCCGCATAACAATGAAAGTTTATAGAGTGGTTCCTTATAATATTGCCCAAAGGAAGCATATATAAGGTGAATAGAATCGGTCCAAGTACAGAACCCTGCGGAACTCCAAGACTGACTTTGGCTGTCATGGAGGATTTATCGTTAACAAGTACAAATTGAGATCGCTCAGATAAATAGGACTTGAACCAGCTTAGTGCGGTTCCTTTTATGCCAACACAATGTTCCAGTCTCTGTAGTAGAATGTCATGATCAACAGTGTCGAAAGCAGCACTGAGGTCTAACAAGACAAGAACAGAGGCGAGTCCTTTGTCTGAAGCCAATAGAAGGTCATTGGTAACTTTCACCAGTGCCGTCTCTGTGATGAATGATGAATGATGAATGATGAACTCTAAATCCAGATTGAAAAACCTCAAATAAACTATTATTATGTAAAAAGTCACACAACTGTTTTGCGACTGCTTTCTCAAGGATTTTAGCGAGAAAGGGAAGGTTAGATATCGGCCTATAGTTGCTAAAACCTCTGGATCAAGACCAGGCTTTTTAAGAAGTGGTTTTATTACAGCTACTTTAAAGGATTGTGGTACGTAGCCAGATAATAGAGACAGGTTGATCATATTTAATAACGAGGTGTTAATTAAGGGTAAAACTTCTTTAAACAGTTTGGTTGGAATCGGGTCTAAAAGACAGGTTGATGGTTTAGACGATGAGATTGTTGAAGTTAGTTGGTTAAGGTTGATTGGAGTAAAACAGTCTAGATATATTTCAGGAGTTACAGATGTTTTTAAAATTCCAACAGTTGAAGTTAAGTCATTACCAATTGAGGTCAGGAGGAGATTAATTTTGATTAATTTTAATTTCTGATATTAAATCATTTACCAATCCAGCTTTCGTTGATAAAGATCTGATGTTTAAGAGCCCACATTTAATTTTTTGATTTAGTTGCACTTTTGCAGCGGTGGTGTTTATTTTAATTAGGTTTTCATGTATAACTCCTCTTCTGTTAACCATAGACTTGATTAGTTTCAGTGGTCGTGGGGCCACTATGGGGATTTGAGTGGGTGACTGCCCGGAAAGAAGCACAGAGAAGTGTGTAAGACTACAACTCTTTGTCCTGGTCTCAACTCTGGGTTGTCATGGATTAGGTCCACTAATAGACTGTGTAATATTATTGGATATGAGATCTGCTCCAGCCAAAGTAGGATGGATGCCGTCACTCCTAATCAGACCAGGCCTTCCCCAGAAAGTCCGCCAATTGTCTACGAAGCCCACATCATTATCTGGACACCACCGTGAGAGCCAGCGACGGAATGATGACATGCGGCTAAACATGTCATCATTCAAAAGATTTGGCAGAGGACCAGAGAAAACTACGGAGTCCGACATTGTTTTTGCAAATGTACACACCGACTCCACATTAACTTTAGTACACTCTGATTGACGCAAACGCGTGTCATTACCGCCAACTTAAATAACATTCTTACTGTATTTACGTTTAGCCTTAGCCAGCAGTTTCAAATGTGCTTCTATGTCGCCCGCTCTGGCCCCCGGAATGCACGTGACTGTCGTCGCTGGTGTCTCAAAATGAACGTATCTCAAAATTGAGCTACCGATAACCAGAGTTGGCTTCTCAGCTGGTGTGTCACTGAGTGGGGAGAATCTGTTAGAAACAGCAAGCGGTTGGTGGTGAACCGTAGGCTTCTGATAACACTTCTTTCGGACAGTCACCCAGTCTCCCGGCTGCTCGGGTCCCACCGGGGGACGGCTAACAGGAGATACCACTGGTCGACCCGCACCGACTATAGGGGGCTTGCTAACAGCTACACTTGCTAACCGCTGACTAGCCATGGTGCGGAGCCGCTCATCTATCCCTCTAAAACTCGCCTCCAACCCTGCGTATAAACTACATTTAATACACGTACCATTATCACTAAAGGAGGCCGAGCAATAGCTAAACATGAAACACACCGAGCAGGAGAGAGCAGAAGAGGGAGATGCCATCGCTAGCTGCCGACCTGCAGCATCTAACGTTAGCAGCTAAATATGATTGTAATTTATTTTTGAGCATCCCGTCACTTCAGTTCTGGTGTTATACACAAAACTGAACCTTAAAAACATTGGTTGCTAACAAGTGGCTAAATGAGACTAAAAGTCATCACGCTAACATTAGCCGTTAGCTTAGTGGTGGTGACGTGAAGTCATGTAACCTGCTGTAGTACTTTTTTAGCCAAACGTTAGCTTCATACTTCAAAAACCATAAAAGTTGTTCATGTGTAAAGAACAAAACAAAAGTAACATAAACTTTTATTTGCCACAGAGATTATTTTCTGCAAAAATCCAATGGAAAATTCCTGTTAGCTTTTTGTGTAAGAAACCAGTGAGATGTTAATTTAAGAGTCGGATTACAAAATCATCACTCCACCACTATGATGCAATACAGAGGGATGATGAGGACGGAATATATGGTGCTGTAACACATTTAAAAAATATATTTTATAAGTACTTTGAAAACATTTAGTAACAGTACACACGACATCTATTGCACGTCTGTCCGTCCTAGGAGAGGGATCCCTCCTCAGTTGCTCTCCCTGAGGTTTAGAACATTTTTCCCCCTTTAATTAATTATATTTCCTTGTGCGATGCGAGGGTCTAAGGACAGAGGGTGTAAGGACAGAGGGTCTAAGGACAGAGGGTCTGAGGACAGAGGGTCTAAGGACAGAGGGTCTGAGGACAGAGGGTCTAAGAACAGAGGGTCTGAGGACAGAGGGTCTGAGGACAGAGGGTCTAAGGACAGAGGGTCTAAAGACAGAGGGTCTGAGGACAGAGGGTCTAAGGACAGAGGGTCTAAGGACAGAGGGTCTAAAGACAGAGGGTCTGAGGACAGAGGGTCTAAGGACAGAGGGTCTAAGGACAGAGGGTCTAAGAACAGAGGATCTGAGGACAGAGGGTCTAAGGACAGAGGGTCTGAGGACAGAGGGTCTAAAGACAGAGGGTGTCGTATGCTGTACAGTCTGTAAACACTGAGACATGTGTGCATGAAATGTGTCATTTGTGATATTGGGCTACATAAATACATTTGATTTGATTCCACGCTTTAGTATGTTTTACGGCTTTCATTGTGAAGAAGCTTTTATTGTGATAGTGACAGCAGTTCTGGAGCAGCAGGTAAACTCACCAACACTTTCATTTCATATCAACATATACATATTTAGTACATACAGTATATTTCAAAAGTGAGTACACCCTTTAGATTTTTGCAAATATTCTGTTATATCCTTTCAAGGGATAACATTATCCTACTGAAACTTTGATATAACTTAAAGTAGTCAGTGTGCTGCTTGAATAACAGTATAGATTTATTGTCCTTTGAAAATTACTCAGTACACAGCTGTTAATGTCTAAACAGCTGGCAACAAAAGTGAGTACACCCCATAGTGAACATGTCCTAATTGTGCCCAAAGTGTCAATATTTTGTGTGACCACCATTGTTATCTAGCACTGCTTTAACCCTCCTGGGCATGGAATTCACCAGAGCTGCACAGGTTGCTTCTGGAATCTTCTTCCACTCCTCCACGACGACATCACGGAGCGCACGGATGTTGGACACCTTGCACTCCTCCACCTTCCTCTTGAGGATGCCCCACATGTGCTCAATTGGGTTTAGGTCTGGAGACATACTTGGCCAGTCCATCACCTTAACCTTCAGCTTCTTCAGCAAGGCCGTTGTCATCTTGGAGGTGTGTTTAGGGTCATTATCATGTTGGAAAACTGCCCTACGGCCCAGTTTCCGAAGAGAGGGGATCATGCTCTGCTGCAGGATGTCACAGTATATATTGGAATTCATGTGTCCCTCAATGAAATGCAGCTCCCCAGTGCCGGCAGCACTCATGCAGCCCCAGACCATGATGCTGCCACCACCATGCTTGACTGTAGGCAAAACACATTTGTCTTGGTACTCCTCACCAGGGTGCCGCCACACACGCCGGACACCATCTGACCCAAACAGGTTTATTTTGGTCTCATCAGACCACAGGACATGGTTCCAGTAACTCATGTTCTTGGATTCATTGTCTTCAGCAAACTGTTTGCGGGCTTTCTTATGCATCGGTTTCAGAAGGGGCTTCTGTCTGGGGCGACGGCCATACAAACCGATTTGATGCAGTGTGCGGCGTATGGTCTGGGCACTGACAGGCTGACATCCCACTTCTGCAACCTCTGCAGCAATGCTGGAAGCACTCGCACGTCTATTTTTGGAAACCAACCTCTGGATATGACGCTGAGCACGTGGACTCAACTTCTTTGGTCGACCCTGGCGAGGCCTGTTCCGAGTGGAACCTGTCCTGGAAAACCGCTGTATGATCTTAGCCACTGTGCTGCAACTCATTTTCATGGTGTTGGCAATCTTCTTATAGCCAAGGCCATCTTTGTGAAGCGCAATAATCCTTTTTTTCAGCCGCTCAGAGAGTTCCTTGCCATGAGGTGCCATGTTGTCCAGCATTCAGAGAGAATTGTGCCCAAAACACCAAATTTAACAGCCCTGCTTATCATTTACACCTGAATCCTTGTAACACTAACGAGTCACATGACACCAGGGCGGGAAAACAACATCATTGGGCACAATTAGGACATGTTCACTATGGGGTGTACTCACTTTTGTTGCCAGCTGTTTAGACATTAACAGCTGTGTACTGAGTAATTTTCAAAGGACAATAAATCTATACTGTTATTCAAGCAGCACACTGACTACTTTAAGTTATATCAAAGTTTCAGTAGGATAATGTTATCCCCTGAAAGGATATAACAGAATATTTGCAAAAATCTAAAGGGTGTACTCACTTTTGAGATATACTGTATATCCTTATCCTCAGGCTGTCACAATAAAAGGCCTCTCTAACATGTGCAGTTTTATCTTGTATTCGGACCAACACTAAATCTATCTATCTCTCAAGTCTCAATTGTTTCTGTCACTTTCCTTCAATTGCCGCCTCCCTTCGTCTCTTTACCTTTCGCTTCGTTTTGCTTCGCATCACTCCGTTTACCCCCCCCTCCCTGGTCAATGCTGCCTGTTGAGGATCTACAGTCTCCAGCGTTATTTTCCGCTTCGTAAAATGACAAAATACAGCCAAGACTTAAAATGCGTAACATTGCATTTCTCATACTTTTGAGCGTGCGAAAGAAACATTTTTACATCAACTTTATATCATCGTATCTCCGTTTTTACTGGGTCGATTTACATGAAACAAAGTCTGGCAGAGAGTTTCAAGCCTGTAGTTTCGACAGTTGATTTTATGCGGCGCCGGTTTGAACAGGTCACGTGATCTGATCATGCCAGCGTGACGGTCGACTCCTAAGGGTTAAGATTGTTTGGAAAGCAACCAGTTGTTAAGGAAGTGTTGATGACATGGGTGAGAAAAGGAAGGAGGTCAGGAGCAATAGACTGGAAAAGGTGAGAGGGGACAGGGTCCAGAGGGCAGGTGGTAGGACGGGCAGAGGTAACGAGGTAACGAGAGAACTTCATTTGAAGAGAGAGGGGAGAAAGAAGTTAGAGTGGGGGGAAGTGATGTGGATGGTGGACAGTTTGTCGGTAAGTTGGAAAATATAGAGCGTATGTCATTGTGGAAGACTCTTATCCACAGTCGGTTAAAAGGACAGACAGAGAGGAGGTATAGGGTCACACACTGCTTTATTCACCACTGGCCTTCCGGCTCACACAGGTAACGTTCCTTAACAGTCACAGCTGACAGGTAGCTCTCCTGTCCGCGGCTCTCCTGCTCTGCGGCTGCGCTGCGGCGTTGCGTGGTGGCTGCAGGAGGGTCTCTGTATCCTCTGGAACCCAGCCTACTGCAAGAGAACAGAACCAGGACATCACCATGCATGTATTATGTGACTGATTACCTAATTCCATTCAGCTGTCTGGCCTCCAGCTGGGACACTCCTGTCTCTCCCCAGTGCCCTAACCACACCCCACTGCCACAGTCATCTATCTTTTTTACAAAGCAGTTGACAAAGTGGGACGGTAGGAGGGAAGAAGGAGGTGGGGGACTGGGAGGATCGAGGAGGGTGGAGAAGATAGAGAAAAGTTTTTTGGGATTGGAGAAAGAGGATTTAATTTTTTGTTGGAAGAAAGTGATTTTTGCTTCTGAAATGGAAGAAGAGAAAGAGGAGAGAAGAGTTTGAAAGGCAAGGAGGTTGTCAGGGTGTTTTGATTTCAGCCATTTTCTTTCAGCTCCCCGTAGGATGGCTCTGTTAGCACGCACAGAGTCATCCAACCATGAAGCTGGAGCGGACTGGTGAACCTGCTGCAAGGTGAGAGGACGGAGGAGGACAGAGTAGAGAGAAGAGTGTCTGTGGCAGAGTTGGCAAGCATGAGTGAGAAGGAGTCAGGAGAAGGAAGGGCCGAGAGGACAGCTGAGGCAAGAGAAGAGGGAGAGAGGGAACGGAGGTTACGGCGGAGAGATTCTGACTGGATGTTGAAGTCACCGAGAAGTACGAGAGGATGCCATTTTCAGGGATGTTGGACAGGAGAATGTCCAATTCCTCTAAAAACTCCCCCAAAGGACCTGGAGGACGGTAGAGAAGAACAATGTTTAATGTAACCGGCTTTGTTACAGTGACGGCATGAAATTCGAAAGATGAGTGAGTGAAGTCTGGCAGTGGGTAAAGAGAGAAACTCCATTTGGGAGAGATCAGCAGACCAGTGCCACCTCCTCGTCCAGTGGTTCTGGGCGAGTGGGAGAAGGAGTCGCTGTGAGGAGAGCAGCAGGGGTGGAAGTGTTATCAGGTGTGATCCAAGTCTCAGTGAGGGCAAGGGAGTCGAGGGATTGATGGGAGGCGTAGCCAGAGATGAACTCTGTCTTGCGAGTGGCTGACCGGCAGTTCACTTCCTGTGACAAGGTGTTGGGTCTGAGAGGAGCGGGTGGGATATACAAAAGCAGAGAGGTTACGGTGGTGTTGCGAACATGTGCAAGGCCTGTAGTATCTACAAGAAGAGACATCAACGGGAATGGAAAATATACACATTTGAATAAGGAGAGGGAAGAGCAAGCAGACCGAAATACTAAACTTCTTTGTCTTTGTCCTCCGAGTCTTCGTCCGATGGGGCTGCCGCTCCAACAAATGCTGTTTCCTTAAATTAAGACTTAATTACCTAGGTGGCTACATCTGTGTTAGCCACACCCACTGTAATCAAATCAAAAAGTGAGGTACGCAAATATTTGTTACATATTTATATTCTTATACTATCATTATCGCCAATAAGTTTGTTTTATTTTATTTAAAAAGGAAAAAATAAGGTCTGTTAAATAAATGTATTGGAGCTTCTGAAGGCTCCCGCTTGGAGTCCCGATGAGGAGAGCGTTGCAGTAGTCCAAACTTGAGGAGACAAAGGCGAGTTGTTCAGCATCTGATAGGGAGAGTGTAGGGCGGAGCTCTGCAATGTTCCTGAGGTGGTAGAAGGAGGTCTTGCAGAGATGTTTAATGTGGGCCTCAAAGTTCAGATGAGAGTCAAATCTTACACCTAGGTTGGTGACTGATGGTGATAGGAGGATGATTTGGCCAGAAAAAGTGATGTGGGTTATGGGGGAAGACTGGACCTGGTGTGGTGTGCCAACTAAAATAGCCTCTGTTATGGAGCTATTTATTTGAAGGAATTTTTCTTTCATCCAAGCTTTTATCTCCTCAAGGCAGGTGTTCAATGATGATGATGATGATGAAGATGTCTACCGTGAGGCTCCATGTGGCATAAGTTCGGTTTTTATATATAGCTGTGTGTCATCAGCCAGCATGGAATGGTATTCCATGCTGGCTGATGCCAAGGGGTAGAGCAGGGGTGGAGAACCTCCGGCCTCCGGACCGTATATGGCCCGCGAGGTAATTCATAAACACACGCAAAAAATCCACAAGAAAAAAATAATAAAATATTCTATTAGATATATATATATTAGAATAAAATGGGCGACTTTTTCCTGGCCAAGGTCAGGGTCCCTGAAGACAACACGAGTGGAACGTGTCATCACGTGGTCACGTCATGTCAAAAAACCTCAATATTAAACGAGACGGTTAGTGACATCAGTGAACGCAGCGTGGCGAGTGTAAAACAGAGAAAGTGTGTCTAGTTTGTGCGGACACGCTTGCGGGATGAAAAATAATCTCGAGCGTCATTACAGCACGAGACATGCCGAACTGCATGAGCTGAAAGGACGAGTGCGTTTGGATAAAGTTAATGCTCTTCGGCGGAGTTTGTCCCAACAAGCAGCTCTCTGCAGAGCGGAACATAAACACATGGAGAGATAGATAGGTAGACCACCACACCAAGAACAGACTGTTCCACCACTGCTGTGCAGTTATCACTGCCATGTCAACCTCTTGATACTTATATTATTTTTGATTCTATTTAATTATTGTGTACTGCTTTTTTACTTCATATGTTATTTTGCTGTGACAAGATAAATGTCCCCGTTGTGGGACTAATAAAGGATTCTTCCAGAAAGATAGGACTGGACCCAGCTCAGGGCGGAGTCACAGAGTCCGATGGTGTAGTGGAGGCGCTCCACTGGAGCTCATTCATTCTTTCATTGAATACATTTGGAGTATACATTTTATAGTATTGTCAGAACAATATAAACAATACATTTTACAAAATATATATAAATTAAAACAAAATATACATAAGTAAAAATAAATAATATATAATTTATACTGTTGACTTTCATCACCTTTTACCAAATTCTGCAGATTTCAGTTAGATGTGTAAACAGGATTTTCTACAGAAAATCCTGGGTGGTGAAATACATTTGTTAAAAAGAAACATTCAGTTATTTATCAAATAATATTGTAAATAAGCATCAGAGGGTTAAATACTAAAGTTAACTTTTGTTCAGAGTGGGGGTCACCCTCAGGCAGTGAAACCCCGCCTCCTCCACTGTGATTGGAAGACTGATTTAACAAGATAAAATAAAAGCATGTGATTGGTGTAGCTGGTTGGAGGCAACCCACAGCCTGTGAGACTCAGCTCAGAGGTTAAAACCCTCGACTCTCAGAGGGGATGAGGAGGATTAGAGCAGATTACCGTTTATACCAGCAGAGAAGAAGAAGAAGAAGAAGAAGAAGAAGAAGAAGAAGAAGAAGTGACCACCAGGACCACACACAGAATAACCAGAACTAACTGGACCAAACTGGACTAACTGGACTACGTGGGAGGTGAAGGTTTAAAGTAGACTGAGCCAGGCTGAACTAGTCCTTACTGGTCTGGGAGACAGGAAGTGGTCTGAATGGATGGTTTCCAGGCGTACGGCGCAGGGAAGGCGGGTGGAGCATTTGACCCGCTGACCTTCTTCAGGCAGCCTCAGACGGTGGTGAGGATCTTCTGCTGGGTGAGTCTCAGATTATCTAAATAATGTTGCATAAAAATATATCTGCCATGTTTTACAAGTAACTTAAGTGGAAGTAGTTTTCATGTTTTGACCAGTGAATGTGTATTTAATGTCTGCATTGGCCGGTGGAATGCAATGTTCCCGACAGTAGAGACTCGATGTTCTCGAATGTTAGGTGGAAAGAAATCTGTGCAATGATGGGAAAATACAGATACTGAGTGCTTAGCACAGCAGGGGACAGGAGTGTGAACTGCTGATGAACTATAGATCAATCAAAGAACATTCCTCAGTTGATTGATCAGCACATCTGTTCCTTACTGTAATCAAGCAATAAACCAAGGATTGACTGATCTGAATCAGTTCTTTGATCTCTGTATATATATATATATATATCGCAGAGGGGTCAGTCGCTCCGGTGAGCAACACGACAGCATTACAACCTGTGTGTGTGAGTTTGATCATCTTTGTATGTATAAACTGAGCTCCTTAATAATAATAATAATAATAATACATTTTATTTATAAGCGCACTTTTCATTTGCGTAAACAAAACTCAAAGTGCTACAGAGTAAAAGCGATGAGCAAAATATACATTTAAAAAATAAAATAAAAACATTTGGTAGACAAGACAACACTTTAAAATGGTTAAAGTCGAGCAAAATGCTCTGTTAAAAAGATGCGTTTTTAGGCCTGTTTTAAAATAATCCAGTCTGTGGCGTCCTCAGATGTTCAGGGAGAGCATTCCACAGTCTGGGAGCAGCGGAGCAGAAGGCGCGATCTCCCATGTTTTTGAGCTTGGTCCTGGGGGGAAGGAGGAGGTTAGCTTTTACAGAACGAAGGTTTCTTGTGGAGGTTTGTGGGGTGAGCAGTTCTCTGAGGTAGGATGGAGCATTTCCCTGAATGCACTGATGGGTGTAAAGGGAGACTTTATAATCAATCCTGAGTGAGACCGGGAGCCAGTGCAGTGATTTGAGGATGGGTGTGATGTGTTCGTACTTTCGGACTCTCATCAGGATCCTAGCAGCGCAGTTCTGGATGTATTGCAGCTTCTGGATGTTTTTGCTAGGAATCCCGATGAGAAGTGCGTTGCAGTAGTCAAGTCTGGAGGAGACAAATGCATGGACGAGCTTTTCAGCATCTGACAGAGAGAGTGTGGGGCGGAGTTTGGCAATATTTTTGAGGTGGTAGAAGGAGTTCTTGCATGTTTGTCTGATGTGCCCTCAAAGGTCAGGTGAGGATCCATTTTAACATTCAGATTGGTGACTGTTGATGAGAGTGGAATGTTCTGACCGGAGAAGGTGATGCAGGTTATGGAGGAGGACTGGACCTGATGTGGGGTGCCAACTAGAAGGGCTTTGGTTTTAGTGCTGTTTAATTGGAGGAAATTGTGCTTCATCCACGCCTCTATCTCCTCCAGGCAGGAGGTTAATGTGGATGATGGCAGAGGTGCAGAGGGGGTTGGGTTAGTTCTGATGTAGAGTTGTGTATCATCAGCATAGCAATGGAACGATATTCCATGCCGGTTGATGACACGACCAAGGGGGACATGTAGATGGTGAAAAGAGTGGGGCCCAGGACAGATCCTTGAGGGACACCACAGGTGACAGAGTGTGTTTGTGATTTTGACACTCCCAAGGTGACATGCTCAGTCCTCCCAGTGAGATATGAGGTGAACCAGTTTAGGGCCAGTGAGAGAGTCCGATTGTGGAGTGAAGACGGTTGAGGAGGATGTCATGATCAATGGTATCAAATGCTGCAGTTAGATCAAGGAGGATGAGGAGAGATGGAGATCCGGCGTCAGCTGTCATCAGCAGATCGTTGGTGACCCTAACCAGGGCAGTTTCTGTACTATGGCCAGGGTGAAAACCAGACTGGAATTTTTCAAAGAGGTTATTGAAGTTGAGATAGTCCTGAATCTGAGTGGCAACTACTTTTTCCAGCACCTTAGATAGAAATGGCAGGTTAGAGATGGGTCTGTAGTTGGGAAGGACATCTGGGTCTAAGGTGGGTTTTTTGAGGAGTGGTTAGATGACAGCAGTTTTTAAAGGGGATGGAACATGACCAGACTGGAGGGAGTGGTTTATCACTGTAGTGATGAGGGGACTTATGGCACAAATGTTAGATTTGACCAGGGCTGTGGAAAGGGGTCCAGGGCATAGGTGGAGGGTTTCATCTTTTTGATGATGGCATCGACCTCTTGCTGCGAGATGTCAGTGAAGCGGCAAAGAGGCTGGGTAGGTCCGGGCTGGGGGTTGACAGTAGGGACTGGCAGAGCAGCGGAGTTGGAGAGGAGAGAGCGGATGGATCACACTGCTCCTCTGTGGTGTCTTGGTGACCCGCTGTCTTCATCTTCCGCAGCTCGCAGGTGTACCAGCGGGCTTTTCAGATTTCTGAAATGGATTTGATACTTGGGTTTGGTGTAGGGAAGCAGGAGTGGCAGATCCATTGTGATCCGACACACCCAGATTGTAAACCGATTACGGATGGGGGCAGAGTTTGTGATGACTAGGCCAAGTGTGTGTCCCCTAGTGTGTGTGGGGACATCAACATGTTAAATGAGGTTGAGGCAGTCCAGAAGGTGTAGGAACTTGGCTGCATAGTGACAGGAGGAGGTGTCAACATGAATATTTATATCTCCAAGTATTATAATATGTCCAGAAGTAGTGCAGAGTGTAATTAGAAGGTCGTGCATCTCTGGGATGAAAGTTGAGTTAGGTTTCGGTGGTCGGTAGATGAGAAGTATTGTCAGGGTGAAGGGTGGTTTACATTTCAATCCAAGGCATTCAAATGAGGATAGTACAGGCAGAGGCAAGGGGGACAGTTTCAGTTCTTTTCTGTGTATTATTGCTAAGCCGCCACCACAACCAGTGCTGCGAGCCTTTTCTAGGTAGCAGTAGCCAGGGGGACAGACTTCATTTAGGGCAAAGTAAACCTCTGACTGTTTCCACGTTTCAGTAAGGCACATAAAGTCTATTCTCTTGTCCATGATGTGGTCTTGTATGAAAGATGATTTGTTGGTTAGGGATTGTGCATTAAAAAGTTCTATTTTGACTCTGGATGAAATGGGTGATTTCTGTAGGGTCCGGAGTAGACTGAAATCCACTCCACATTTTCCGCTCTGCTCAATTTGTAGCGATCTCGCGGTGTTTCCCGTGCTATTAACACCGATAGCGTCAGTCCTCTGATGACGCGGCAGACGTGCGACAGTGGTCCAGATGGAAGGAATAGTCGACACAGGCGGGCCAGGCTGGTGGTAAACAAACTTTCTACGGGAGCCTCTGTGAGTGTAACGAGGCCTGCGTAGGAGTCCAAGTTGTTTGATGGCTGAGATGTACGTTGGAGTTGTGTAGTTGTTGAGACTCAGCAGTTGCGGGATGGAATACTTGGACATCATGCCGGTTGCCACAGGTTTTAGTCTGGGGCTAGCTGTTAGCCATGGACAGAGATGGAGAACTGTTAAGCAAGGCAAGATGGTTATCCGTAGCATGGCAAGAACATTGATTAAACCCTTATTTGATTTTGATCCTGACTTCGTGGTGTTATTAAGAATATTTTTCCAACAGCATATATCGGCATTGGCAAGACGCAAAGCGATGTGTGAAGCAAAGCATGAAGCTAATTGAAGCTACGTGAGGCGAATTGAAGTGAAGCTAAGTGATGATAGGGGAAACACTGATATATATATATATATTTTTTTTTTACGGTGCTCAATCTACTTGCGATCAACCTTTTGGGCACCCCTGGTCTAGTGGTTCGGCTTCCAAACACAACACCAGAAGGTTGTGAGTTCAACACCAGAGCTGCACCATTGAGCCCCTGAGCTGCTCCAGAGACTGTGTGTAGTGAGTTCACTGTGAGTCTGGATAAGAGCGTCTGCTGAATGACCTGTAATGTAATGTGTGTGTGAGTGTGTATCATGAGACTGGTGTTAACATTCCTGCTTTAACTCGAGACTCCTCTAACAGGAGTTCTTTGTTTCTCACTGCTGCGCTCTGATTGGACCCTTTACAGGAAGAAATAATTTGTTTGTAAAATAACTTTATCTTTTATTCTTTTTTTTTCTTTTTATTGTGGGGGACCATTATTTATTAATTTTTCATGACTCTTTGTTTTTAACGTTTGTAATGTGTGCAGTTATGTGTGAATTTCTATCAGCCAATAAAACCAATCAACCAATCAGGGACAGCTTGTTAAATGTAAGTTAGTCCTGTAATAAATCCTCCTTCACGAGTTTGTATTTATATACCTGTACCATCATGTAGTCCCGAAGTACAAAGAGATGTTTGTTGAACTGGTCAGGTCCATACTAGAATCTAGCCTCTTCCACTGAGAACCAATGTGTCGTTCGCATTGAGCTAGCTCCTTTCTGCCTTCAGCTCTTCTCCATCGTGATCCTTGGCTGCATTGCTAACGAGGGCTACGTTAACCGTCCTGAAGACGTGGAGGAGTTCTGCATCTTCAACCGCAACCACAATGCCTGTAACTACGCCGTCGCCACAGGAACGCTGTGCTTCCTTTGTTGCACCGGCTTCCTGGCACTGGACGTGTACTTCCCTCAGATCACCGGCGTGAAGGACAGGAAGAAGGCCGTCATGGCTGACATCGCCGTGTCAGGTGGTAATATAATCTGAGATTAATAAGGTTTATATATAACATGATTAATAACCTTTATATATAACCTGATTAATAACCTTTATATATAACCTGATTAATAACCTTTATATATAACATGATTAATAACCTTTATATATAACATGATTAATAACATTTATATATATATATAACCTGTGTTCTCTGCAGATGAATAACCTTTATATATAACCTGATTAATAACCTTTATATATAACATGATTAATAACCTTTATATATAACATGATTAATAACCTTTATATATAACATGATTAATAACCTTTATATATAACATGATTAATAACCTTTATATATAACCTGATTAATAACCTTTATATATAACCTGATTAATAACCTTTATATATAACATGATTAATAACCTTTATATATAACCTGATTAATAACCTTTATATATAACCTGATTAATAACCTTTATATATAACCTGATTAATAACCTTTATATATAACATGATTAATAACCTTTATTAATAACCTTTATATATAACCTGATTAATAACCTTTATATATAACCTGATTAATAACCTTTATATATAACCTGATTAATAACCTTTATATATAACATGATTAATAACCTTTATATATAACCTGATTAATAACCTTTATATATAACATGATTAATAACCTTTATATATAACCTGATTAATAACCTTTATATATAACCTGATTAATAACCTTTATATATAACCTGATTAATAACCTTTATATATAACCTGATTAATAACCTTTATATATAACATGATTAATAACCTTTATATATAACATGATTAATAATCTTTATATATAACCTGATTAATAACCTTTTTATATAACATGATTAATAACCTTTATATATAACATGATTAATAACCTTTATATATAACCTGATTAACAACCTTTATATATAACATGATTAATAACCTTTATATATAACCTGATTAATAACCTTTATATATAACCTGATTAATAACCTTTTTATATAACATGATTAATAACCTTTATATATAACATGATTAATAATCTTTATATATAACCTGATTAATAACCTTTTTATATAACATGATTAATAACCTTTATATATAACCTGATTAATAACCTTTTTATATAACATGATTAATAACCTTTATATATAACATGATTAATAACCTTTATATATAACCTGATTAACAACCTTTATATATAACCTGATTAATAACCTTTATATATAACCTGATTAATAACCTTTATATATAACATGATTAATAATCTTTATATATAACCTGTGTTCTCTGCAGATTAATAACCTTTATATATAACCTGATTAATAACCTTTATATATAACCTGATTAATAACCTTTATATATAACATGATTAATAACCTTTATATATAACCTGTGTTCTCTGCAGATTAATAACCTTTATATATAACCTGATTAACAACCTTTATATATAACCTGATTAATAACCTTTATATATAACATGATTAATAATCTTTATATATAACCTGATTAATAACCTTTATATATAACCTGATTAATAACCTTTATATATATATATAACCTGTGTTCTTTGCAGATTAATAATCTTTATATATAACCTGATTAATAACCTTTATATATAACCTGATTAATAACCTTTATATATATATATATAACCTGTGTTCTTTGCAAATTAATAACCTTTATATATAACCTGATTAACAACCTTTATATATAACCTGATTAATAACCTTTAGATATAACATGATTAATAACTTTTATATACAACCTGATTAATAACCTTTATACATATATATAACCTGTGTTCTCTGCAGATTAATAACCTTTAGATATGACCTGTGTTCTATGCAGCTCTCTGGTCTCTGGTGTGGTTCGTGGGTTTCTGTTTTCTGGCCAATCAGTGGCAGTTTTCTGAAGAAGAAGACAACCCTCTGAATGAAGGATCTGACGCTGCCAGAGCCACCATTCTCTTCTCCTTCTTCTCCGTCTTCACATGGGTGCGTACTTGAACAGGAAGCATCTGTTGCCCCCTGCTGGCTCAATGCTCAAACTGCACGGCAGATAATAATAATAAAACACTTTACACTTAAGAGAAACCTTTAAAACTGAAAATACTTGTAACAAATATGGTGCTGTTTTCTTCTGCATGTTTTGTATCGTGCTCTGTGTGTGTGTGATGTGTTGTGTTGTGTTATGTGTGTTCGTTGTGTTGTGTGTAGGGAGGTCTCACTCTGCTGTCGTTGGAGCGTCTGAAGACAGTCTCGTTTGAAGAAGAATACAACAAACTGTTCAACGCGCCGCTCGCCTGAAACACACACACTCACACACACACAGACATACACGTACAGACACACAAACACACATCTTCACCTCTCTCCTCTGATTCGCTGCCACAGTGCCTTCCTGTTTTCACGGCGATTTATAAACGTCATGTGATGTTGTGTGTTGTTATTATTAGTGATGTCATAACGTGTAAAACAATTAAAGATAATAAACACATCTGAACCTGAACCTGAACCTGATCCTGATCATGAACCCCTAATATCTGACTGTGTGTCTGCAAGCTGTGTTAATAAAGTTTAATATCTGACTCTGTGTCTGCAGGCTCTGCAGTGTCTGCTCGCCGTCCACAGATATAAACTGGGAGCTGATTCTGTGACGTTCAACCAAGAGTACGTCGACCCCAACCAACAGGAAGCTGTGCAAGAGGCCCCGCCCACTGACGAGTAGAGGGGCGAGGTGTTTATCTGTCATCGTGGTGCATTAAGGGACTCGTCTTTAAGACTTCAGCAACATGGAGGAACATGTGAAAGAGTTTTAAAAGATTTTAAGGCTTGTCCTTCCTGACAGCAACCAATCACAGCCCAGAAGTAAATAGTGTGAATGTAAGTTTTATGTTTGACTCAGAAAGACAAGATTATCCTGTTAGCAACAGAAGCTAACTAGCAAACTAACATTAGCTTGTTTGCAATGAATGTTGAAAAGCCAAGTAGCTAGCATTAGCTTCTTAGCAATGTGAGACTAAATAGAGCTAAGTCACTCATGTTAAGATAGCATATTGGTTAAAGCTAGCATTTTTTATGATTATTATTGTAGCATTCGTTGACGATGGAAATAATTTTTTTTAGAATAAAAAATAAAATCAAAATACAATTTAAACCCTACAGCTAGACTGTTTCCTGTCACTATATATATATATATATATATATATATATATATATATATATATATATATATACATATACACACATATACACAGTATATCTCAAAAGTGAGTACACCCTTTAGATTTTTGCAAATATTCTGTTATATCCTTTCAGGGGATAACATTATCCTACTGAAACTTTGATATAACTTAAAGTAGTCAGTGTGCTGCTTGAATAACAGTATAGATTTATTGTCCTTTGAAAATTACTCAGTACACAGCTGTTAATGTCTAAACAGCTGGCAACAAAAGTGAGTACACCCCATAGTGAACATGTCCTAATTGTGCCCAATGATGTTGTTTTCCCGCCCTGGTGTCATGTGACTCGTTAGTGTTACAAGGATTCAGGTGTAAATGATAAGCAGGGCTGTTAAATTTGGTGTTTTGGGCACAATTCTCTCTGAATGCTGGACAACATGGCACCTCATGGCAAGGAACTCTCTGAGCGGCTGAAAAAAAGGATTATTGCGCTTCACAAAGATGGCCTTGGCTATAAGAAGATTGCCAACACCATGAAAATGAGTTGCAGCACAGTGGCTAAGATCATACAGCGGTTTTCCAGGACAGGTTCCACTCGGAACAGGCCTCGCCAGGGTCGACCAAAGAAGTTGAGTCCACGTGCTCAGCGTCATATCCAGAGGTTGGTTTCCAAAAATAGACGTGCGAGTGCTTCCAGCATTGCTGCAGAGGTTGCAGAAGTGGGATGTCAGCCTGTCAGTGCCCAGACCATACGCCGCACACTGCATCAAATCGGTTTGTATGGCCGTCGCCCCAGACAGAAGCCCCTTCTGAAACCGATGCATAAGAAAGCCCGCAAACAGTTTGCTGAAGACAATGAATCCAAGAACATGAGTTACTGGAACCATGTCCTGTGGTCTGATGAGACCAAAATAAACCTGTTTGGGTCAGATGGTGTCCGGCGTGTGTGGCGGCACCCTGGTGAGGAGTACCAAGACAAATGTGTTTTGCCTACAGTCAAGCATGGTGGTGGCAGCATCATGGTCTGGGGCTGCATGAGTGCTGCTGGCACTGGGGAGCTGCATTTCATTGAGGGACACATGAATTCCAATATATACTGTGACATCCTGCAGCAGAGCATGATCCCCTCTCTTCGGAAACTGGGCCGTAGGGCAGTTTTCCAACATGATAATAACCCTAAACACACCTCCAAGATGACAACGGCCTTGCTGAAGAAGCTGAAGGTTAAGGTGATGGACTGGCCAAGTATGTCTCCAGACCTAAACCCAATTGAGCAAATGTGGGGCATCCTCAAGAGGAAGGTGGAGGAGTGCAAGGTGTCCAACATCCGTGCGCTCCGTGATGTCGTCGTGGAGGAGTGGAAGAAGATTCCAGAAGCAACCTGTGCAGCTCTGGTGAATTCCATGCCCAGGAGGGTTAAAGCAGTGCTAGATAACAATGGTGGTCACACAAAATATTGACACTTTGGGCACAATTTAGACATGTTCACTATGGGGTGTGCTCACTTTTGTTGCCAGCTGTTTAGACATTAACAGCTGTGTACTGAGTAATTTTCAAAGGACAATAAATCTATACTGTTATTCAAGCAGCACACTGACTACTTTAAGTTATACCAAAGTTTCAGTAGGATAATGTTATCCCCTGAAAGGATATAACAGAATATTTGCAAAAATCTAAAGGGTGTACTCACTTTTGAGATATACTGTATATGATGCAATAATCCTGCTGTCTAATCAGCATCTTGATGTGCCACACTTGTGAGGTGGATGGATTATCTCAGCAAAGGAGAAGAACACAGATTTAAACACATTTGTGAACAATATTTGAGAGAAATAGGCCTTTTGTGTACATAGAGAAAGTATTAGATCTTTGATTTAAACTCATGAAAAATGGGAGCAAAAACAAAAGAACTTGAGGGAATGAGGGAAAACGCCTCTGGATACACCTGGTGTTTGTTCATAACATTTGAATTTAGGTTCATGCTACCTCAATCAAACTTTTGCATTATCATAGTGACATCCCGTGTATATATTTCCAGCTTTCAAAATGTTTTGTTGTGCATGTTTGTGTCACCCACATTAAAAATAATATCTTTTCAAAATCTGTTTTTACGTTTTTTTGTGTGGTTTTGGGTCCAATATGTTCATATAGTATGTAAAAAAAAACTATCAGACTATTATATAGGTGAGGTTGTGCTGAAAAGTATGATACCAAACATCGACTTGCTAAACATTTCTTAATGGGGTTTAGTAAGGCAGAATCAAAAGTATACGGAAACGACCAAATTAACCCCGGACTTCAGAGTGTTAAGAGAGAGTTCACTATTGCCTCCTTAAAGAAACCCTCACTCAACTCCTCTGAAGTGAACAACTATAGATAGACCTGTCTCTTTTCTTTCATTTCTTTCCAAAGCACTTGAGCGTGCAGTCTTTAATCAACTCTCAACCTTCTCGATCCGCACCAATCTGGTTTCAAGGCAGGCCACTCACTCCTCGCTGTCACTGCGGGACTTCATACTGCTAGAGCAGCCCCCCTCTCCTCTGTTCATTCTTCTGGACCTTTCTGTTGCATTTGATACAGTGAACCACCAGATCCTCCAAGAACTCAGGCTCTGCTCTCTCCCTGCTGAATCCTACCTAAAAGACCTACAGGGTAACTTGGAGAGGGGCTCTGTCGGACCCTTGCCAACTCACCACCGGGGTACCTCAGGGCTCCGTCCTGGGTGCCCTCCTCTTTTGCACCTTGGCGAATCAAGAACAAAAAAAACAGTGTTCTTTGTATGTTGCACTTATATTGGTTTGGCTTATTTGTAGCTAATGGTTGAATTCATATTCTATTGTTTCTGCATGTTGCACTTTTATTTGGTTTATTTTAAACTATTGTTCTGCACTTAAAGGATTGTTCCTATTTGAAGCTAATGTACCTGCATGGCTGTTTACACTTATTGTCACTTTGGACAACTTTACTCTGCCCATGCCCGGACAATAAGTCTGAATGATGTCCACCGGAACACAAAGTCTGAGTAATGTCCGCCGGAGCCCGTGTTACAGAGCCGCTCGTTGTCTGGGGAGTTCACGGCGAGCGAGCAGGTGCGTTAATGACGTTTCTATCACAGCCGGTGTGAAGAAAACAAACATCGAGGGTGAAGAAGAAAATGTTGAACTGAGAGACGCAGAAATTCTCAGACAAACTTAAGGAGCGGTGAGAGAAGAGCTATGTGAGTTAATACGAGGTAATGCGAGGTAATGCGGGTCCATGCGAGTTAGTGTAAGTTAATGCAAGTTAATATAAAATGTGAGTGAATGCGGGTTAATGTGAGTTATTGTGAGTTAATGTGATTAATGCGAAATGTGAGTTAATGCGAGTTAATGCGAGTCAATGCGAGTTATTGCGAGTCAATGCGAGTTAATGCGACTCCATGAAAGACAATGCCAGTTAATGCGAGTTAATGTGAGTTAATGCGAATAATACAAAATGTGAGTTAATGCAAGTTAATGTGAGTCCATGCGAGTCAATGCGAGTCAATGCCAATTAATGCGAGTGAATGTGAAATGCGAGTCAATGCAAGTTAATGTGAGTTAATACGAGTTAATGTGAGTTAATGCAAGTTAATGCAATTGCATGCGAGTCAATGCACACCACCTGCGGCTGTTTGTCTGTCAACACATGCCGCTGCTTTAGCTGCGCCCACCAGTCACCAGGGCGACGCCAGCGAATATAGCAACAGGTCATTCAGGAAAACAGCAAGACATGCCCCCAGAACAAGGCCCGCCCAGAACACCTGCAGGGAAACCAAACCATCAGTACTGAGTCTGAGGGTTACACTGTGTGTGTGTGTACTGACCCCAGTGGTTGTTGAAGTTGAGCGTGGCGGCAGCCGGGCCGAGAGATCGAGCCGGGTTCATCCTACATCCTGTCATACCTACCTGAGAAAGACAGGTGAGTTGTAATCGTTTTCAAACTTTAGACTAAACAACGCCAACTTCTGTGTGGCGAAAGCAGAGAAGTATGAAGCTACAGAAGCTTGGACAACAGCGACATGGGGCCCTGAATTCCATTCATTTGTTGTCTATCAGACCACAAAAAGAACAAGAGTTAGCTAGTAAACTCGCCGGTGTCAGATCTCCCGTCAGTCCCAGCAGCAGGGCGGCTGAGGCCGCACCCCCTAACAGCTGGCCAATCACATACAGCGCTGCCTGCCAAAAGCTGAGCCGGAGGGTTGGGGCCATCGCCACGGTTACCGCTGGGTTCAGGTGAACTCACCCTCCCACACAAACTGCTGCCATGGCGACAGACAGACCGAACACCAACGCCACCTGCAGTGGACATACTGGTGAGACGGGGGCGAGGCCAGACGACACGGGGACCAGATTGCTCTGGTCGCCTGCAGACCTCAGATCTGGTCCCGATTTCCCAGTAGCAGCTAGCAGTATCAAGACAGCTGATAGGCTGGCAGACATGAAGAGGGCGGTGCCTAAGAACTCCAGCAGGAAGTGATGTAAGCTGGTCCAGAAGTCTCTCAGGATCATATGGATTCAAAGAGGGACTTTTAAAATCAAAACAAGTTTCATAACAGATTGTGAGAAACTAAAATGTTAAACATTACGTGCAGCATGAGTTCATCTGTAGCGGCAAAATGTACCTGTCAATCACAGGGTGTCCAAAGCAAGGAGGATTACAAGTAAGGTGCAGGTGAGGAGCAGGCGAGTCCTCCTGACTGTCTTTTATAAAGCTGAACAGAGAGGCTGCTGGGATGTGTAGGTGATGTTCAGGTGGGAGGAACAAACTGATTCCGTCACCTCCAGTTAAAACAAGAAACTGTGT
>NW_021166853.1:226235-268735 GCF_900634415.1 Cottoperca gobio | reverse complement strand
CTACTGAGAATGAAAGACAATGAGACTCACAGCCACGTCCTTGTGGAGAGAAATGGTGAATGACTTCCTTGTACGGTAGGATTTGTTCAGGGATTACATTATGATATGATACAATACAGAAAGAAATGCGGACGGCTAAGAGACAGACAATGGGAGCTGTGTTTCACACACACCACAAGGTCATCTGTAAGAAGGCCTCCAGCACTCAGTTGACAAATGATTCATCAGTTAAACAAGATATGAATGCTGAACAAAACCTTGGAGTCAATAAGTCACAGGGACTGGCCTGGGACAGAAAGAGTGAGTATAATCATTTATGGTCTGCTCCTTGGCCCCTGAGAGTGAGATGTGTGCTGCAAAGAAAACAATGCACACTAGAAAAGCCTTATCACAGAAGGTGCGAGACCAACGGACTGATAACAAACAGTCGTTTGCATCATCACTTCCTCTTCTTTGTCCTCTCCACACCTTCCAAATGATGTCACCTACAACCTCAAACTGTGTCACACAGACCGCGACCTCCGGCTGACTGAGCACAACCTGGCAGAACAGGACCATCCAGCTGCCGAGAACTCAGAGGCAGCTCAGAAACCCCCGAAGGTGCAGCTCAGTCTGCACACACACTGAACAGCTGCAAGGCTCAAAGCTTCAACGCACAATGTCATGTTCTGCGTCCAGGGGGCTCAATCAGAACAATTACAAGAGTTTGGTGTGGTGGTGCAGCAGCGGTGCATCATGGGAGTTCTCCTCTCCCTGACTCAAAGGTTAAACATCAGAGTTTCTCCTGCACGCTGTTCGGCTGCCGCCAACGTTTGCTCAGCTTGTTTCTCTAAGAACTTAAGATCCAGACGTCCGAGGACTCAAATCCTTCATCCTTCAAATATAGAGTTAAAAACACCAGGATGTAGAAAGAGTAGCGTACCTGAAGCACAGTAAGGCTTACTCGGGACACTAAGGATTTAAAAAACCTGCATATATGCGCTGATATTTGTTTCTACTCTTCTGCAATCATCATAAAGTCAGCTGTTGTCTTATGTTCCACAAAATATTTCACTTTTCAGAGACTGGTATTACAATTTTTGAGGAAAATGGTTAGTAAGGCTCTTCTAGCAACGCTTAAGGGAACACTTAAAAATACGAGAGCAAACATTTAGAGATTTCCTGAGGAAATCCTTATGGTGGTTTGAAGGCGTCCTGAGACGATCATGTGAGAACACCGTTAGCCTGAGTGCTTTAATGCAACCGTGCACCTTGTTGTTGGAGATGTTACCATAGTGAGGGGAGGGGGGGGTGTAGGAGGAGAGGGCACGTGGATTGGTTACCAACCTTTTCACCACCAGGCTGAGGGTCCTGTGGGAGCCTTTCACCAGGCAGATCGCCTCCTGTCTGAAGCCGCTCAGGGGAATCTCGTTGATGTTGACGAGCTCGTCTCCCACCTGGAGACTCACAGCTGCTGCCTTGCTGTCCTCCTCTACCTGCAACATAAACACAGCAGACGGAGAACTGAGAAACACACACACACACACACACACAAAACACTTTACAGAGATAACAGAATATTCCAGGAAGCCAGCATCAGCCGGCAAACTAGCTGTTTAGCATGAGACAGGATCTCTAGAAGTTTCCTCCAGACAATCTATTCTATCCATTAGAATTATTATTTATATTTATTTTTTATTATCATCATTTACATTATTATTATCATCATTTACATTATTATTATTATTATTATTATTATTATTATTATTATTATTATTATCATCATCATTTACATTATTATTATCATCATCATCATTTATATTATTATTATTATTATTATCATCATTTACATTATTATTATTATTATCATCATCATTTATATTATTATTATCATCATTTACATTATTATTATTATTATCATCATTTATAATATTATTATTATTATTATATCATCATTTATATTATTATTATTATTATCATTATTATTATCATTTACATTATTATTATTATTATATCATCATTTATATTATTATTATTATTATTATTATTATATCATCAATTATATTATTATTATTATCATTTATAATAATAATATTATTATCATCATTTATAATATTATTATCATTATTATTATTATTATCATTTACATTATTATTATTATATCATCATTTATATTATTATTATTATTATATCATCAATTATATTATTATTATTATTATCATCATTTATAATAATAATATTATTATCATCATTTATAATATTATTATTATTATTATTATTATCATCATTTATATTTTTATTATTATTATTATTATTATTATTATTATTATTATTATTATTATCATCATTTATATTATATTATTATTATTATCATCATTTACATTATTATTATTATTATTATTATTATTATCATTTATATTATTATTATTATTATTATTATTATTATTATTATTATTATCATCATTTATATTATTATTATTATTATTATTATTATTATTATTATTATCATCATTTACATTATTATTATTATCATCATTTATATTATTATTATTATTATTATAATTTACATTATTATTATTATTATTATTATTATCATCATTTATATTATTATTATTATTATTATTATTATCATTTATAATATTATTATTATTATTATTATCATCATTTATATTATTATTATTATTATTATCATTTATATTATTATTATCATCATCATTTACATTATTATTATTATTATTATTATTATTATTATTATTATTATTATCATCATTTATAATATTATTATTATTATTATCATCATTTACATTATTATTATTATTATCATCATTTATATTATTATCATTTATATTATTGTCATCATTTACATTATTATTATTATCATCATTTACATTATTATTATTATCATCATTTACATTATTATTATTATTATCATCATTTATATTATTATTATTATTTATATTATTATTATTATTATTATTATCATAGTTTACATTATTATTATTATTATTATTATTATTATTATTATTATTATTATTATTATTATCATCATCATTTATAATGACCATTAAAGGAATGAAAACAGAAGTGTAATAATAAAACATAACTAAAGTTGTTTTGTGTCTGTTTGTAGTTTTGTGTCCGTTTGTAGTTTTGTGTCTTTGTGGTCGTTTTGTGTCTGTTTGTAATTTTGTGTCTGTTTGTAGTTGTGTGTCTTTGTAGTAGTTTTGTGTCTTTGTGGTCGTTTTGTGTCTGTTTGTAGTTTTGTGTCTTTGTAGTTGTTTTGTGTCTTTGTGGTCGTTTTGTGTCTGTTTGTAGTTTTGTGTCTTCGTGGTTGTTTTGTGTCTTTATGGTCGTTTTGTGTCGGTTTGTAATTTTGTGTCTGTAGTTGTGTGTCTTTGTGGTCGTTTTGTGTCTGTTTGTAGTTTTGTGTCTTCGTGGTTGTTTTGTGTCTTTATGGTCGTTTTGTGTCTGTTTGTAATTTTGTGTCTGTAGTTGTGTGTCTTTGTGGTCGTTTTGTGTCTGTTTGTAGTGTTGTGTATTTGTGGTTATTTTGTGTCTTTGTAGTTGTTTTGTGTCTTTGTAGTTGTTTTGTGTCTTTGTGGTTCTTTTGTGTCTCTTTGTAGTTTTGTGTCTTTGTGGTTGTGACAATTAAAATTTGTCCCTAAAAATCAATGAATAATCGTGATCTCAATATTGATAACAAATAATCGTAATTATCATTTTGTGCATAATCGTGCAGAACTTTGCATTTATAAATCTTTATTTCACCAAGCAGTAGAAAAGGACCAAGTGCTTCAGGGACATGTTGGAGAATGTAAATGCATTTCATTGGGCTACAGTGACGGCAGCAGGTCAGTCTCTACACACTTGGATTAAAGGCTGTAAAAATACTTCATAAAGCTGCTGTCCAAGCCTGATGTAAAAACAAACCGCATCGTGTTTGTCTGAGTGCAGACACCTGGAATAACAGAGCACTGAAGTCAGAGACTGCTGCTGTTGTTAAACCCCATCAGACCCTCAAGATATTAAAGTGACAGCAGCAGCGCTCCGGAGTGTCACACACACGAGAGGTCAGCGCTGTCCTCACACTGACGCAGAGGCTCAGATACGAGGAGGTGCTGCACGTAAGGCTCGGTGTGGAAAGAAAAGCCGTTGGCACGTTAACACAGAGAAATCTCTGCAGCTGATAATCAGAGCGAGAGGGGGCTGCATGACTCAACTACAGAGGTATGTGTACATTTACAGACCATTACGTCTTATATGGCCTTTATCCTCAGCACAGAAGAGCGGAGCCAAGACGGCTCAAGTCAAAGCCCCTTTTCATTTTTCTATAATAACAATTTGAAGGC
This sequence comes from Cottoperca gobio, assembly GCF_900634415.1. NCBI lineage: Eukaryota > Metazoa > Chordata > Actinopteri > Perciformes > Bovichtidae > Cottoperca > Cottoperca gobio. The sequence goes on along the minus strand of NW_021166853.1, from coordinate 264,407 downwards.
CGGGTTAAGGCGGGTGGGCCGGCGGGTTTTATGATGACTGGCTGGATTCCTGCTCTCGTCCTGATTTGGTAGTGAATTTTGTGGAGAAACTGAATCACTGACTGATGTGTTTAAAGTTGAATAAAACGGACAAAAAAAAACACTCAACTTTTACTGTAACTGGAAAAGCATTCTTACAACATAAACACAAGTTCGAAGGCGTTTAACTGAAGCACACAAGCACCACATGGACTTCACATTCCCTGGTCGTCTTTCATAAAAGTTAAATTAGAGGTTGTGCAAGATAAAGATCTTAAGATAGATGTGGCAAACTGTATTACAGAATAAAATCTGTTTTCAATATTCTGTTCCTCTGTTTGTGGCACTCAGCCCCAAGGACATTGGTTCCTACTGAAGACGCAAGTCAGTAAAAACAGTTTACAAATATGATGTGAAAGGTGCGTTTGTTATGCCTGGCTGAGATCATGCGTTTCCTCTCTCTCCTGTCATGGTGTCATCAGTCCTGTGTTGTATATGTAGTGAGACAGAGACATGTGTAATGTTCCTGAAGGTAACGTTTCCTCTCTCTCCTGTCATGGTGTCATCAGTCCTGTGTTGTATATGTAGTGAGACAGAGACATGTGTAATGTTCCTGAAGGTAACGTTTCCTCTCTCTCCTGTCATGGTGTCATCAGTCCTGTGTTGTATATGTAGTGAGACAGAGACATGTGTAATGTTCCTGAAGGTAACGTTTCCTCTCTCTCCTGTCATGGTGTCATCAGTCCTGTGTTGTATATGTAGTGAGACAGAGACATATGTAATGTCCCTGAAGGTAACGTTTCCTCTCTCTCCTGTCATGGTGTCATCAGTCCTGTGTTGTATATGTAGTGAGACAGAGACATGTGTAATGTCCCTGAAGGTAACGTTTCCTCTCTCCTGTCATGGTGTCATCAGTCCTGTGTTGTATATGTAGTGAGACAGAGACATATGTAATGTCCCTGAAGGTAACGTTTCCTCTCTCCTGTCATGGTGTCATCAGTCCTGTGTTGTATATGTAGTGAGACAGAGAAATGTGTAATGTTCCTGAAGGTAACGTTTCCTCTCTCTCCTGTCATGGTGTCATCAGTCCTGTGTTGTATGTGTAGTGAGACAGAGAGATGTGTAATGTCCCTGAAGGTAACGTTTCCTCTCTCTCCTGTCATGGTGTCATCAGTCCTGTGTTGTATATGTAGTGAGACAGAGACATATGTAATGTTCCTGAAGGTAACGTTTCCTCTCTCTCCTGTCATGGTGTCATCAGTCCTGTGTTGTATATGTAGTGAGACAGAGACATGTGTGATGTCCCTGAAGGTAACGTTTCCTCTCTCTCCTGTCATGGTGTCATCAGTCCTGTGTTGTATATGTAGTGAGACAGAGACATGTGTAATGTCCCTGAAGGTAACGTTTCCTCTCTCCTGTCATGGCGTCGTCTCCCCTCTGAGCAGCGTCAGCGTTGTGTTTGTAACCAGAAGCTTCATAAACTGACTGTTTATCCAGTTTTAAGACACTTTCTACATCCTGGTGTTTTTAACTCTATATTTGAAGGATGAAGGATTTTAGTCCTGAACGTCTGGATCTTAAGTTCTCAGAGAAACAAGCTGAGCAGTCCTGAAGGTTAGCAGCAGCTGAACAGCGTGCAGGAGGAACTCTGATGTTTAACCTCAAACTGCTTCATTCACTGTTTATAACAGTTTTAATCAGCGGGTCCATTTGTTTATGTTATGATCTACTAAAGTTAGGCACGATATGAGATGAATAAATCCACGTTTTTATCATCTTTGCCGCCATCTTAAGTAAAAGGGAGCCGGTAGAGGGGTGAGATTCTTCTTTGTTTTGGAGGCCTGTACTAGAAGCAGGATTTGGGGTCAGCGAGGTAACTTCAGGGTCATCCCTGCTGAGTTTATAGTCATTAAATTAAAATTAAAAGAATATCTAAGAACATAATTCAAAGCGGTAAATAGGTTTACGTTCATATCTAATATACTGTACACACAGCATTCATAAAAGCACCCGGAGCAAAGTAACAAAAGGTCTGCGGGACTGTAAGCACACGACTCCGACGTGTCGTACTTCTAACTATAAACTATCAGACTTCTCATTAAACTAGAGAATAAACTCATGTATACAGTGTTTGGGAGCAGAGCATGCTGCTGTGTGTATGTGATTACATAAAGGTAGTTCAGATTAAAGCAGACAGGAAGTGTAGCTTTAAAGAATACCTCACGTGTGTGGAGGCAGAACAGCACTAACTAACAAACAACACAACAACGTCCTTCAGATCAACGTTAGCACAGAACCTCTGTGCGACGGCCTCGAGCTCCACAGACGTCTGGCTTTTATTCAAAACAACTCAACAGGAAACACGGCTCCACGATAGGAAACATTTGAAGAATGTAAATAAAATCAACAAACAAGTGTCAAGTGGCGACATTAAGGAGACATGAGGGCAAATACAGGCAGCGTTTACTCCACGTCGAGGCAGGAGATTCATGGTGCTTTGCCAAACATATTTCACTATGGCAGCACAATCAGCTTGAGCCAGTCTTTGTTTACTGTCCGCCCCCCCCCCCCGCCGCGCCACAATCAGTCAAACTCCAGCCATCACGGATGCCTGAGGATCCTCAAATAGCCTCATGTCGCTCCGTGGGGCATGAAGGGAAGGATGTGGTGGTGAGGGAAAGGAATCTGCTGACAGACGTCCTGTGCGGCGAGCGGCTTGACTGGAAGGTTTGAGACACATCTTCAACATTAGAGCCGCAACTGACGATTATTTTATCATCGACTAATATGCAGATTATTTTCTAGATTAATTGTTTGGTGTATAAAATGTGAGAACACAGTTCAGATTGTCCATCCCAGTTTCTAAAAGTCTTTAAACGCACAATATGTTGTTTTCTGCCTCAATCAAAGAGACGCGTCACATGACCACACTGACCAATGAGAAGCAACTCAGGGGACAGAAGTGTTCACGTCATTAACGGTTTCCAACCTGAGAAATCAAACGAAAGGATATATTTTATATTTTATACACCTGAACGCTCTCCTTTATTTAATCAATACTAATTCCTACCTCCAAAAACCTGACTTCCACATATAGAAAGCTCAGATTCTGGTTTCCTCCTACATGAATCATCTTTAACTCAGAGGTTGAGCAATCCTACAACAGTGGAATCAAGCGTGGTCACACAAAGCATTCAATAATTGGTAAAACCTGTTTACCTGCAGGTGATTTATCACAGCGTGTGGGAACAGAGACGTTTCTGCACAGCGCCTGGTGGTTACACACCATCTTCCTCCAGATGAAGTGTGATCCTGGCACAGGGACTATGTGCAGGAGGTACATGCCCAGCTGTGTTGTGTAAAACTGGATTATATAAGTTTATTGAGACTAAGGACTTTAAGTCCACAAAGACCTTGAGCACAACCTGAGCTATGAGAGGAATGTTGAGAATTTTAATTAGATCCAGGATTTGTCTTTTTTTTTTAACCAATACTCTGAACCTCTCATCAAACCGTGGGCCTCGTTTTATCATCGTGCTTCTCAGTAATTGGAAAGAATGCACATAAGTGAGAGAACAGCCAATAAAACTAAAACATTAATCCATCGTCCTCAACACTTAATACACAACATGCACACAAAGCTGCCAGAACCCAGGACTCAGCTCTCAGACACCAACATGATAGACAAAGTAATAAAGGGAAACAGAACGAGTGGATAGTTATCATTATTAAAACAAGGAGGCGTAATCTGACAAACGGTGAAATGCACTGTGGCTGAAGTATGTAGAAGACTTGTGGCACATAAATCCACATGTGCTGTTGTGTGGTTGAGCAGAACGCAGTGAGACGGGAACATCTTCACCCAGAGGAGCAGATACACGGATACACAGTTATTTTATCCAACAGATCAAATCTAACATCCATCAAGAGCAGATGGTGGGCAGACAACAGAACATCGTCATGTGACATAAAGAACAGTCCACGATATGTCAGTGACGCACCGAGACGACCTTCTTTGTCCCGATACCAACGCCTGAGCACGAGTGTAGGTAGCAGCGTGTAGCTACTGTGACATTCTTACACGTGTACGGAAACATCGCCAGAACAGACGGCTTTTCTTTGTCATTGTTGGCGAGTTGCAAAGACAACAGGATCTCTTTCCATTTTCCTCAGAGCTGAAACATGTCCAGAGCGAGACCAACCGTAAGAATCTCAAGAACATTACATTACAGGTCATTCAGCAGACGCTCTTATCCAGAGCGACTTACAGTGAACTCAGTACAGGGACAGTCTCCTGGAGCAGCTCAGGGTTAAGTGCCTTGCTCAGTGGTACAATGGTGGCAGCCTGGTGTTGAACTCCCGACCTTCTAGTGTTTGGAAGGCATACCACTAGGCCACTAGGCCATCACCACCCTGAACTATAAAGGCCAGAACTATAAACCCTGATCTCAGTGCTGTGATGAAGTAACACCTGGTAGTATTAATACGTACGCAGGTTCATCTAGCCTCTTCATCTTCTTTGCCTCCGACGTCCAAGAGCGTTTACACATTTAACATTACTCCGGCTGTTCTGCAAGATGTTTTCTTGTTTTGGTAGATATGCTCTCTAGCAGGGCTTTTATTGTGAAAGAGAGCTCTCGACCCGTCTGCGTGTGAAGCGAGGCTCAACACTGACGGCGTCATTATTCTCCGTGACATCATAATGACAACATGTCATCTAGTGCTACTTTAAATAATGCTTTCCTAACTTTGTAAAACAAAACGTAACAAATAAATACATTTTCAGATGTTTTACTTATAATAAATCTTAAATTCCAGTTTGTAATGTAAATCTTACATAAACATAGAATTGAGTTGAATAGACCTCTGATCTCAGCGTCGGTGCATCCTGACACGTCCTCCACAGCTCCGGTGCTGATACAGAACACGTTGCATCAGGTGGTTCGTGCACTCACACACACACACACACACCATGTCTGCTGTATGTCCACATGTTTAAACACACGTGTTTGGGCCTCTCCAACATTTGTCTGCATTAAGCAGATAATAAGAAAATAATTATTATAGTGATTCCAATGTAAAGTCATCATTAAGGTAAAGAGACGGTTTACTTCCTGTAGATAACTCAACAACATATCTTTGTAAATCAACAGCTGCTCTGTGAGAGCCGCTCCGACAGAGCGACAATAACTAATCCTCACTTATTTCTCCCATCATGCCGTTCTAGAGGCTTCAGCCCGTCACAGATAATTCACCACATTTAGAAAATCAAACAAAGCTCCTGCATTCCTCCGTGTTCCTGGTACCACAAGCTTCCAACTCAACTTCCACCCAGCACACGATGAAGCAGAAGGTCCAGCTGGGATCTGATAAGTGACGGTAAAATACACAGTTGATGAGCAACGTACTTTCTGGAGGTGGCAGCCAGGAAGCAACACTGTTAAGATGTCTTCAGGGTCGTGAGGTGTGAACACTTCTCACCATCAGATGCTCCTCTGTCGTTGGTCCTTCCTTGGAGTAAGGATGTGGCGTTCAGAGACTAAATATTAATAATGAAACGCTGCCAAAACTCAAACCAAAGAGTCCCTCTGGCAGCGGTTCAATCCACACGACTCATCTCGCAGCTTATAGCTTTAGGACTTAAAATGGTCCGAATTCTTGTCACGTATGCTCGTAAAACCTGCGTAATGAGGTGAAGGTGGTCTTAACCGTGGCGCTCTGAGACCACGTGATGCTGAGTTTCGGCCATCGGAGTCGGACTTTGTACCTCTCGTAGGTCAATACAGAAAGGAGGAACAGAAATCCAGCAGCAGGTTCACGTGTGCTTTCACCATGAGAAGTTAAGCAGCAAGGTCTGCTGTAGTAAATCATTACAGTAAACAGAAGTGAGGCTGCAGTGGGATTTCACAGCTGATTGGGCTGCACCGTGTTCCCTCACTCACGTAAGCGGCGGGGACATTTTCATTAAGACCAAATATTGCAGGCGGTTCAATCAGTCATCAGAAAATAATGAAATGTGATGTTAACTAGAGTAACGTCAGGCTGCAGGTAGAACGGTCGTTCCACAAGTCATGAATAACATTAATAGCACAAATCAGCCACCGGAGCACAAAACACGTTCAGTTTGTTCACTAACTACGTTTCTCTGTTAATGTTTTCCACGTAGACTCCAGGCACGACCCAACTGATGTGGATCATAAGAGTTTACATACAAACCTCCAGCCATCACATCTCTGCAACGACCAACGTCAACAAACACCAACAGAAGCGTTCTCGTCCAGTTGGGACATGAATACTTTGTAGTGGTTTGCGGTGCAAACTATTTTAGGTAAACAGAAAAGATGTCGGGACATGTCCCCACCGTGGCTCAGATCAGCTGGTTAACAAGTCTTCAGTGCTCTGCTGGAGGTTCTGCTGGAGGTTCAGTTTATGGATGTAAAACGCTGACTGGAGAACTTCACTACACGTTCAGCACCTAATGTGCCAATGAACAGTTTGAAGATGCTTTGACTGCACAGTGAACACTCTCTCCACGGAGCAGCTGCACTGGAACAAGTCCAACACCCTTTACACCAGAAGGTGAAGAAGTGATATGAGGGAGTTTTTAACCCCATCTCCCGTAGACGAGCGTGACTTCCTGCTTGTTGTTCCCTCTGGTGTCACGTACAGGTTCGTAAACACTGAAAGTGTTACAGTAGTTGCTTCTTTTTTATATCTTTCACTAATTCTCTATTTTAATCTCTCAAACCAGAGCATCTGTTTGTTCACACTAGAAATATTTTACTTGGCCAGAAGCTGACAGTAACTGACAGTTAACGTTACCGTGCGTCAGCTTTAATGATCGTGTAATGCTCTGGATAAAGCACAGCGGGCCCGTGTGTTGAGTTCACTGTCACTGCAGAGGAACAAATCTTCATGTTCATGGAGGGAAGAGACGGAAGTTTCCAAGCAGACAGAAACAAACTCAATTTGAGCAAAGAGTTTTCGTGTAGGAAAGTCACCGGTTTTAACTTCACACGCCAACAAGAATCTATGCGTGTCGTTCCTCCAGCAATGAAAGATGACGACATTTACACAAAAAGAGAAATCTGCTTTTTGCCCTTTTTTGGAAAACACTAACCCTAAACTACGCCGTCAAATAACTTACATTTCCAGCTGCATTAATGTTTCTCCCGTGTTGCAGCTGTTCATAATAACTCAAATTAGTAGGTAGGGTCCGTCTTTCTTTAGGGCATGCACCCCCCCCCCCCCCCCCAAGTCCTGCAAACTGTTAGTTGTCTAGTTGGTTTGAGTCCAATGCACAGAGTTGCTTCAGCTTCAGTAAATACACGTCTAAAGAATGTTCTGCAGCCTGAATAACATCATACCCCACATGTCCTAATCAGAACATGCGACACACAGACACACTTCAAAATCCATAGAAGTCAATAAAGATTTGTGAAAGCTGCATTCAAAGGACAAATCAAGCAGTAAAGCTACTGTGAGGGATTCACGGTGCTGAAAATATATTCATCTTTGTTTTGACTTTGTTAAATTGAGTCAGTGAGGCTTAGTGCTAAAGTACTGCAACTTCATAAATCCTAGTCATCGCAGCGTGCAGGGTCTGCTCAGTGACGGTCACACGCCGTGTTTCCCACATGTAAACTAAGAATCATCATGAAATCTACACTTGGAGCTTGTGGCGTTGATATTTTGATTGAAAGTGAAAATGATAAGATTTCCATATAGCCTGAAAAAAGTGAGTAAAAAATAATTCCTCCGTGTTCTCTAACCAGCAAACACACGCCACCTCAGTTCTCAGCTGCATTTGAAATAAAGAGTGTTTTGGAGTCTGTACCTTGGTTATGAGCAGAGGCTCTCGATGCTCCAGTCCTCCTCGGAGAGTAAATCCCCACGGGGCGCCTCCTGAAAGAAACACGTCCACCAGCTTCCAGGCGTCTCCATCTCTGCTCCGCTGCTCCAGATCTCCTGATTTCTGCATCTCATGCCAAAGACTCTCTGCTTCTGTGAAGTGTGGACCGTGTTTATATCCCTCAGCATCCATGTTTCTGTTGTAGAACAATTAAAAGAAAGCATTAAAACATGTCCAGGTATCTAGATTTCTATATCTTTGCTGATTGGCTGTGTGAAACCTCACTGTTGGAAATATTCCTGCAATCATTTTAATTGCACAAAATATTTCTACAGCTATAGTTTTAAAAAAACGTTTTTTAAAAGACCGTACGGACATTTTAAAAAGGGCTTTTGTGTATGTTGTAGGCAGTTGTATGCTGATGATACCCCGCTGTAACTCCCAGCTTCGCTGGTCCCTCGGCTCTGTGATTCCCTCTCATGGCTTCTCCTACCACAGCTACGCAGATGACACACAACTGATTCTTTTTCCAGGTCTGAAACCAGGTGGAGGCAAAAATCTCTGCTCGTCTGACATCTCTCAGTGAATGTCTGCACATCACTTGAAACTCAACAAGTGTTCTACTCCCAGAAGGTGACGCAGGTTCCAGGCTCTTGTCCTCCTGCTAGACCTTCATGAGCCCTCCGACCTCTACAGCTGCTCCAGAATGCAGCAGCCCGACTGCTCTTTAACCTCCCCCAGTTCTCCCACAATGCACCGCTCCTCCCTGCACTGGTCACCAGTAGCTGCTTGAACCTGCTCCAGACTCTGGTGCTGGTCCACCGTGCTGTGAGTGGATGAGGTCCTTCTACATCCTGGACACGGTCCAACCAAACACCAGCTCTCTCACTTCTCTCTGCATCGACCAATCAGCTGGCTGCTCCCTCACAGTGAGTGGGACCCCCCCTCAAATAAAACCTGTTTGTTGTCCTGCTGCAACATGGTGGCACGAGCTCTACATTGATGTCAGGTCAGCAGGAAGTCTGCACAGCTTCTGCAGACTGAACTCTCTCCTGTTTAAACTGCAGCTCGGACAATAATAATAATAATAATAAATATATTATTTCTGTATGTTGCACTTACACTGGTTTGGCTTATTTGAAGCTAATGTACTTCGGAGTTGTTTGCACTGATTGTAAGTCGCTTTGGAGAAAAGTGTCTAAACGTAAAGTGATGACTCATCTCACCCTCGTTGCACTCGTCGACGGTACATTTCAGATTGTACTGATCACTTTCACAGCACGGTCTGGCCACACGTTCTACCGCTGATCTTTTAAGCCTCCTGAACTCGAGCATGACCTGATAAACGACTGTTCTACAATCTAGACTCGTAAACAAACGGAACATTTGCCAGCTGGAGAAGGTAAACAACAATTTTAGGAATCAGGCTGGTAGATAAGAAATGTTATGTAGATATTCTTTTATCCTGTTAATTATTTTCTCCTATTACATTTTACTTTTTCACAGCTGACCTTGTTTTTTATTTGTATGTATGTTTCAGTTCCTTCCATTGTTCAAATAAAGCACTTTGTAATGTCTGCCTTTATTTATAGCCAATATCGCAATAAAAGCTTTATCATTGTAAGTCTGTTTGATCTTCACCATGAAAGTTTTACAGACAAAAAATAACACATTTAAGACAAAAAATGCAAATGAAATAAAACATTTAAAAATAATTCAGAATTCTTAATAGATATTTTATTCACATGTGTGAATGTAATTAAGCTAAATGTGGGCGTACAGAATGCAGTTTTAATTTTGAGAAACTGCATTTAAAAGCCTGATTCGTGCGCTACACTTGCTGCAGCTGCTAACTCAGCCTTTTGTCATTCACATGGTGCAGGATTGACAACAATGTGACCAGAGCATGAATTTGCTGAGTAATGCAGTGAGTTCATATTCAAACATAGCAGCACCGAAGAAATCCTCACAGGATCAAACTATAGAATTACAATATCCCTGAATGCACCTTTATTTTAGCACTAAATACCAATGTTGCATTGGGATACTTATAACATTTAAATAAGCTTCTTAGGTAAGATTAAATTCATTACAAATGTATACTTTTAAAATATTATTTACAGTATTTATTAAATACTAGTCAACACAAATGCCTCTTAATTCTTAATTTAGAGGTAATTTCAGAGGTCACTTAATTAATTTCTATATTTAATATAATTTAAGATGCAACTTTTCCATAGGTTTCTGACTAACGGTAATAAAGCCCCTGCGTTATCCCTGTGGAATGTACTTTAATGTGTTTTGTTTTAATAAGAATATTGATTTTACACTTTTATTGTGACAGTTCTTTGTTATCATGTATCTGCAGGACACCTTTGTAAATAAGAGTTGGTTTGCCCTGATTAAATAAAGGCAGACTATTAATCTATCTAGTGTTTTATAATCTGGTGCTTTAGTTTGCCATGTTTTGCCTCCTTCTACACGATATAAGAATGCATCTTCATGTGCCTGAGTTAGTAAAACACCTGCTGTTATCCTGTGGTACATGCTATATGACAGGCTGAAGGGAACGTAATGCTCTTATGTGTTAAACACTAAGTGTCCAGCAGCACAATGGAAACCATCGCACCAACAAACACTGAGCTCAGAGTGCTCCTTCGTGTGAAACCAGCACTTTATAATGAGTCCGTGAGCTGCACACAGCTGTCTGGATCAAGAAGAACAAACATTAAAACTCAAGTTGAAACGGCGAACAGTACCTGCGAGTCCAGCTGGTGGGTAACCCGGTGAACACGAGCGCTCCGTCGGGGTGGCTCGCGGCTATGTCCCAGGTTTACGTTACACATACTTCATCTTCTGTCGCCGTTCAATTGTCAAATTAACCACTTTTTGTTAGTAATTGGCTTGTTTTAAGAGCGGTTTGGTGGAGTAACCTGAGAGTTTCCACTGCTTTTAAAACGCTGCAGGTCAGTCCGGGATATCCTCCTTCACGAGACGACCCGAGGACGACACACTGACACACTCCGGAGAGTTTCACTGAAGCTAAGCTAACTAGCTCCATCCGCGGACAACAGGGATAACAAGTGTCGAAGTGAAGAAGCGCAAGCCTGCCATCTGCTGTTAGTAGCATACACGTTAATGCTTAAAGATATATATACCTAAGTGAACTGAGTAATGAAGGATGTCATGTTGAATCCTAAACAGAAGATATACGTATGTAATGAAATGTATATCCAACAGCATGTCATTAAATCCACTCACTGTTTCAGTCGCTTGCTGGTAGTTCAATTACTTTCACATTTTCATAGTGATTCTAGTAGTTAAATTACCTTTGTTTGTGCAATTTTCTTTGTAGCGTTAGCTAAAAAGTTACAAAATAAAAAGAAATAAAAATAAAACAGAGGGGAACGCGTTCGTTTCCATAACAACCTGTAGGTAGGGTGAGACATTAGGGCCAAACTTAACCAATTCGCGGAAGTGCTTGAATTTTGAAAATGTCACCAGCAACATTAAAGCGGTTAATTATCTTATTTTAACTTTATTGTACATTGTATACTGTTCTACTTTAACTTAGAGATATTAACTCAAGTGTATTTAATGTCCACGGTTCATTGTTTAGTTATAAACGATAACTGAACGATAACTAAACAATAGTAGCAAACTACAAATAATTAAACTAGTAGTTTAACTACATTTTTGCAGTAGCTTGCTATTTCAAATTCCACTTATAACATTCATTAACTAAACTAGTAAACAAAAGTTAAGGGAAACTTTACTAACATTGCTGAGCGACCGATCCTGCCTTTGTGTTTGCTCCTTGTTGTGAAAGCAGAGGTGGGAAAAGTACAAATCCTGCATTCAAAATAAAAGTATCGGCATCAAAATATATTTAAAGTACCAAAAATAAAATATAAAAAAAGGTAATGTAATATATATTATTATTACAGTTATACATACATTATATATATATTTATTTATGATAAATTATTTGTTGATTATATTTTTTATTAATAGTCTCAATCTGAATCTTCAAAGTAACTAAAGCTATAGGATATATTTAGTGCAGTAAATAAAGTACTCAAAGTACCTCAAAATTGTACTTGCGTAGAGAACTTGTGTAAATGTACTTGGTTGCTGTTCAGTAAAACTTCACTGCTGTCTGAAAAACACTTTCACATTTGTGAAAATACAACATAAGTGAGATTTCACTGCTTCTCTCCACATGTATGCCACATTGGACCTGGGGGAGTGTTGTAGCTGTAGACTTCGCTGCATGTGTTTTAGTTGCTTTGCTGTCACCGTAGGATCTTTATAACCTCAGTAATGTTTCTTATACCTCCTTGTTTTCAGGCTACATTTATAATTTTGCCAGCAGTGCCTCAAAGAAACAGCACAACTGAAGAAAAGTGTGGAGCAGGGGAACCTCCACGGGATTATTGATGAAGTAAATAATATCCATTGTTGTCCGTCTTAATTTAAATGTTATCCTTTGTTTTAAATAATGATATATGTTCTTCTCTCAGACCATTTTGGGGGAATTTCAGAAAGAACAAGAAAAGTTTGTTCAGGAGAAAAGCAAAAACATCCAGTAAGTGCAGAATATTCTGTTTATTTATGTGTGAAGCATCTCTGCACGATCTTCCATTATTATTACAATGTTATTGTATTTAAAAACATTTAAATTATGTTCTTCATGTTTGTATTTATTTATTTAATATTTAGTTTTTCTCTTCCATTTATTTAAAAACCTTTTAAATTGTTTTCTATATGCATTTGTCTTTGTATTTATTTACTTACATTTTTATTAGTTTAATGTTTCATTTTATTACAGTTTAGGTTTACTATCATTAATACGTCACATAATAATAATAATAATAATAATAATAATAATAATAATAATAATAATAATAATAATAATAATAATAATAATAACGCATAATAACGCATAATAAGTACATTTGCATGCACAGAAGTTACTTTATCACCTGATTCTTCATGTTTCGTGTTCTGCAGCTTCACAGAAACGTCTTCCCGCCGTGGATCTGCATCACTGGAGCTGCTCTTCATCGTTCACTCACTCAACTGTTGGGTTTTTACAGAGGAGACTCCTGAGTGGGAGAGGGAGCTGCAGGAGGAGCCGCAGGAGTACGACGTGCTGGCTGATAACGAGCACCGAGACGAGAACTGGGACCATGAGATAGAAGAGATGCTGATGGAGGACAGTTAGAGAAGCTCCTGCGTCCTCACCTGGGGGAGCGCTGAGCTCAGGAACAGCTTCTAAAAGAACCCTCTCAAGTTTATGTGACGCTGAGGTTCTCCTCATGCTCGGGTACTGAGAGGGAAGATTACGACAAAGAAAACTCAGAGATTAAATCGGTACGTTTCCCAGAAAAGTTCAATCTTTCCAGAGATGAATAAATGATAAAGCCACGAGAAAGAACCTCAGAAACATTGTGTGTTTGTGTTGGATCAACGTCATCAGACGAAGATCATTTCTCACAAATGTCTAATTTTATAATCTCAGAATATTGAAACTTTTTAATCTCTGAATATTTTATCCTCCTTTTGATGCATGATTGAGTTTTTCCCGCCCGACCTTTTGTACGCTGTCATACATTTCTATAAACTTCATCTGTAAGACTCTTTTAAATATACATGGACGTGATGCTGTGATAATATGAGTTTAATGTGTATAAAGTGTAGACAGTGCAGTCACTGCATTACACATTACAGTATGTACTTTACAGTATGTACTTTACAGTATGTACTTTACAGTATGTACTTTACAGTATGTACTTTATATACAGTATGTACTTTATATACAATATGTACTTTACAGTATGTACTTTATATACAGTATGTACTTTATATACAGTATGTACTTTACAGTATGTACTTTACAGTATGTACTTTATATACAGTATGTACTTTATATACAATATGTACTTTACAGTATGTACTTTATATACAGTATGTACTTTATATACAGTATGTACTTTATATACAATATGTACTTTACAGTATGTACTTTATATACAGTATGTACTTTATATACAGTATGTACTTTATATACAATATGTACTTTACAGTATGTACTTTATATACAGTATGTACTTTATATACAGGATGTACTTTACAGTATGTACTTTATATACAGTCTGTACTTTATATACAGTATGTACTTTATATACAGTATGTACTTTATATACAATATGTACTTTACAGTATGTACTTTATATACAGTCTGTACTTTATATACAGTATGTACTTTATATACAGTATGTACTTCATATACAGTATGTACTTTATATACAGTATGTATATTACAGTATGTACTTTATATACAGTATGTACTTTATATACAGCATGTATATTACAGTATGTAGTTTATATACAGTATGTAGTTTATATACAGTATGTATATTACAGTATGTAGTTTATATACAGTATGTAGTTTATATACAGTATGTATATTACAGTATGTAGTTTATATACAGTATGTACTTTATATACAGCATGTATATTACAGTATGTAGTTTATATACAGTATGTACTTTATATACAGCATGTATATTACAGTATGTAGTTTATATACAGTATGTACTTTATATACAGTATGTATATTACAGTATGTAGTTTATATACAGTATGTACTTTATATACAGCATGTATATTACAGTATGTAGTTTATATACAGTATGTACTTTATATACAGTATGTATATTACAGTATGTACTTTATATACAGCATGTACTTCATATACAGCATGTATATTACAGTATGTACTTTATATACAGTATGTACTTTATATACAGCATGTACTTTATATACAGCATGTATACAGTTAAGGTCCTTTGTGGAGACGAGATGTGTTTGCACCAGGTTTGTATTCACCGTGTATGCAAACGTCAGTGTATTGTTACATTTTGTAATAATGTTTAATACTTTATAAAATGTGCTTGTGATCCTGTTCAGTTTGTTTCCGGGACATAAAACCAGAGCGTATTAAAGTGGTGGATCTTTAAACAAACCTCTCAATCAGATAGATTTAAAGAAATGCAACATTCGACACAGAATATCTCAAATTATAGAACAAAATGTTACCCAGCAGGTCCCCTGAGTCTTCTGTTTTAAATCACTACGACATCTTTCTCTGTAGAAGTCCTGCAGATTCTATCGTGAGCAAATCTAAGTTGCACAAGAAAATACAAACTATTTAATTGGATCCAAGTAAAAGAAACACTTCTCTTCTGAACAGCACACACCCATCACAACGCTTCCTGCAGAAAAACACGAGCAGCAGCAGCAGAGCAGCAGCAGCAGAGCAGCAGCAGAGCAGCAGCAGAGCAGCAGCAGAAGAGCAGCAGCAGAGCAGCAGAAGAGCAGCAGCAGAAGAGCAGCAGCAGAGCAGCAGCAGAAGAGCAGCAGAAGAGCAGCAGCAGAGCAGCAGCAGAAGAGCAGCAGAAGAGCAGCAGCAGCAGAGCAGCAGCAGAGCAGCAGCAGCAGAGCAGCAGAAGAGCAGCAGCAGAGCAGCAGCAGAGCAGCAGCAGAAGAGCAGCAGAAGAGCAGCAGCAGAAGAGCAGCAGCAGCAGAGCAGCAGCAGAGCAGCAGCAGCAGAGCAGCAGCAGAAGAGCAGCAGCAGAGCAGCAGAAGAGCAGCAGAAGAGCAGCAGCAGAAGAGCAGCAGCAGAGCAGCAGCAGCAGTTATGGAGACACATGTGGAAGTTTAGCAAAATAACTTAATAAAATTAAAAGTTACGTGTGTGGAGTCAGTGGTGTGTCTGTAACGGTGCAGGACATCGAACAAACTGACCTGCTGCAGACTTTATAGAGCGGACACCTGCCCAGGTGCTTCCAGTTGCCCTAACGATCGGAGGTGTCGAGTAAAGGTTGAACATTTTGAGATAAATATGGAAATTTAGAGAAAAACGTCAAAAAGTTTGAGAAAAAAGTGGGAAATGTCGTCTCACTAAATCTGGAACACAGGAAGCGTGTTTGTTCCAGATTCTACCTTCAGTGCTCGTGTGCACTGTTGTGAAGCCGACCTCTCCGTGGATGTTTCCTCCCTGCTGCTGCGAGCGGAGAATGAATGAGAGGAAACTGAGAGAACAGCTGGAGGAATCTTTATTATACAGGAAACACGACCTTCGTCCTTTTATCATCTCAGACCCTGAAACAGTCCGTGTGCTCTGAGGAGCAGAGATCATATCACGCACAATAAACTGACGAGAAACTATTGTTCCTACAAGAAGTTTCAAAAAACTAAACATAGTTCAGAAAAAATATATTTTAAACACTTTTGGTTCAAGTAGCTTCTTAAAAATGTACATAAAATACATAAATACGCCATTTAATGATATTTGTGCGGTTCTTTGTCTGTGGCCTGAACCACCAAAACAAGATCTTAAAACTCTTTGACATATTATTACATATTGCTTTACGTGCATGTTTGTATTAATTAAATATGCACAGTATGTCACATGTCTCATACATTATATCTCTAACCATGTGAAACGGCTTTAAAACAGAAGACACATACTCAGCACTACTTAGTTACTGAATATAAACGGTTTGGTAGAGGAAGAGAGTTATCGTGTGTTCACTGACTCACTAGCACCTCTAGAGGAGCACGTGGTATTACAGCCTGGAGGAGCGCAGCTAGCTGTTAGCATGCTAACGTCAGGAGATCTCTGACACAGACGTGTTTAACGTTGTCACCTCTTCGTGATGTTAGTTCATGTTTTATGTTTAAAGGGTGGCAGATCTCACACACTGCACCTTTAAAACATCTGCGTCTTTAATTGGTCCTCTGACTAAATACTTTACAACATTAATCTCTGCTGCGTCTTTGATTCAGTGAAATGTTTTCATCCCCAGAAGAGAAGCAGAGCACATGTAATAATAATATAAGTGTTGCTTCATCACGGTGCATGCAGACACATTAAGAAACACATGAATCAGTGATTAAACATTCATCATGTACTTATAAACAGTAAGAGATGATGGACACGTCTCAGTTCACGATCACGCTGCAGATGAAACTCTTTGGTTCTGTGAACGTCGTACTTTTGACTTTACAGTAAATCCTATAAATCGTTAAATATTCTGCACAGAATAAAACTTTAATAATTCTATTAACGTTCACAGGATAAATAAATAACGGCAGGAAACACCCAGACGGGCTACATCGTTTGTGTGTGTGTGTGTGTGTGTGTGTGTGTGTGCAGCTGGCAGTTGAAGGTGTGTGTGTGTGTGTGTGTGTGTGTGTGTGTAGATGAGGATCAACTTCATGTCAGTCCAATTTCCTCCAGGACGCTGCGCGGGCTCTCTGCTTCCTGTGGAGGGAAAGAGGACACACACACACACACACACACACACACACACACACACACACAAAGTAACATTTGAAGTTTCCTTCATATTTAGATTTGAATGTTGTGACTGTTTGTTGAATCTGTAAAGCTGCATTAATATTTAATAATTACATTTAAAGTGAAGTGCACTGAAACAGCTCAGAACAGACTTCCTGCTCTTCATCACCAAAGTGTCGAATAATAAATCTGAGTGAAGTT
Source organism: Cottoperca gobio (assembly GCF_900634415.1). Taxonomy (NCBI): domain Eukaryota; kingdom Metazoa; phylum Chordata; class Actinopteri; order Perciformes; family Bovichtidae; genus Cottoperca; species Cottoperca gobio. The sequence goes on along the minus strand of NW_021166853.1, from coordinate 246,966 downwards.
TCTCCGTCATCCTGCAGACCAGAGATTATATCTCAACCTTTCTGCAAACACAGGAGATGTGCTATTTCTCATTCGTTCATTTGTATTAATACATGTTTTGTACTTATTAATTAAAAGTTGCATAAATCTATATATTTCTTATTTAGATATATATAAAGTGGTTTATTTCGTTCACTTCATCCTCAAAATCTTATATGAATGAGTTTTGATGCTACAACTAGTTTAAGTTGCATTAATCAATATTAATAATTATATTTGCACAAATCAAAACAAGATGTTTCATTAATGCATCTTTAAGATCAGTAAATAAAAACATGATGGTTATTCATTAATGCTGTTAACCCTAAATACATATTTATATTATTGATATATATTTATGTTATGATGCACCGACGCTCACGTGTCACAATAATCATAAATCATAAGACAAACTTACTTTGGCGTCCTAAACAAGTCGAGCACGTTGTATTAAAGAAAGACACCAGTGTGCTTCATGACAAACAATCATAAACTATTTATTATCTTTTATATACAATGATCAAAAACATCCTCTAAATACTAAACATTCAGCGTTTATAAAAGATAAAGAAAGAGTAAGGCTGTTATTATCGTAATGATGTAGAAATACGAACAGCACTCACCTGGAGAGTGGGCTGCTGTTCATTTACATCTAGAAATCATTTAAACACAGAACAGCTGTTCTTCTAACAACACATGATGACATGAACACAAATCTGAAACTGAAAGAAGAACTCTGAACAATATAAAACTCTGGACATTCAATCTGATCTAAAGAGTTGATGTGGTAATCTTAATGTAATCTTAATCTTAATGTAATCTTAATGTAATCTTAATCTTAATGTAATCTTAATGTAATCTTAATCTTAATGTAATCTTAATGTAATGTGCAAAAAGATTTTGCCAGGTCCATTTTTCTAAGTTACTTTTCTTTCATCTGTGAAAACACGCTGATGAAACATTTGATGGTGAAACTTTATTTTAAGCTCATTTAAATGTGTGTTGTTGTTGTAATACTCGATCCGGCCACTAGAGGCTGACTCAGCACGACTCAGGTGTTTTCATCCAGGTGACTTTAAAGTAATGTTACATAACTCACTAACACAAGATGTGAATACTTAGAACATAGGGGGGGGGGGGGGTATTACAACAACAAACATTTAGAAACATAGAGCTCGACCAGGCAAAGATGTTCTGCCTCCTGCTCTCAGATTAAAAAAAGAAAATTAAGGAATTTAAATCAGATTTAGAAATATATCCCCAGATTTATTTTGTTTATTTTATATGGACACGCCCCCCCCCCATGAGGGATCAACATAAAAAGAGATTTTGTGAAGAAGACGCATCTGAGGAAATCATTTCAGATGATTTGAGGTCTGAGTGGGTTTCCATCAGCTGGGTCGTGATGATTTACAGCGGTCATAATAAAGAGATGTGAAACAATAACATGAGACATGATCATATGTCACCACATGAATCATCCACAAACATCTGGAGAACTCCTTTAGATGTTCCAAAGTGAAGGTGTTGATATGGAAGTGAAGAGTTTCACACGGACAGCAGCTCAGAGCGCACACACTCATGCAGGCGGACCATCAGTACACGGGCACAGCAAAGTACTCATGACGGGGCTGCGGGGGAGAAACGCACACAGCTCAGGAAACAACACATGAAGACGTAACACCCCCCTCGCAGGACACGTCATCCACAGAGCGTGCAGGAGAGCGTGCAGGAGAGCGTGCAGGAGAGCGTGCAGCCGCCTGGACGAAGCTCCACGTGACGTGAGTGTGCACAGCGAAAGTGTGGAACTGGTCCTTTAAGGACCTTCGGCTGCATTAAGTTCGATGGGGAAGTTTCCTTATTTATTCAAAGTCAAACAAACGGTTTTTAAGGCACTTTGAAGGGAAACAGAAACTTTATGAACGTGTGAAAATTAATCCACGTCTGGGTTAAGGATTAATAATAATTAAGGAGAAAAATACTCAAATAAATTCCCCTAAAAAACTAAAATGTAACTTCGAGTGAGAGAATGAAAAAGGAGAAACTAACAGATATGGAAACATACAAAGCCGAGCTCGTAAATGAACGAGAAATAAAACTTTCATATTCTCTGAGATTATAAAGTTATACCTTTGTAAGAAAAGTCTCCAAAATGATGAGATTAAAGTCGTAAATTAGCCAGAAATAAACTCGGACATTTTCTGAGATTAAAGTAAAAAAATGTCCACGAAAGAAACAAGAAAAATAAATAAATAGTTATTTTTTGTCAAAGAGCCACAGAAAGTTAGAAAGTTAGCAATTTAATCTCAGAGAATATTAAAGTTTCTTTCTCGTAAATTTACAAATTTAATCCCAGAGAATTTCTGAATGTATGATTTTACAATCTCAGAAATATAAATTATTTTTATTGTAAATTTATGAGGTTTTTTTGAGAGAATTTAGCATTTTAATCACAGAAAATATTCAAGTTGTATTTCCTGTAGATTTAGCACTTTAATGAGAAAGAAATATTTATATATATAAATATATATATTTATTTATATATCTGTGATTTGACCTCCGATGACTCGAACACTTCACTGTAGGAAACACTTTGAACAGTTTAATTTTCTCTGCATATTAAATAATGTCACGAATCCAAACTGCAGATATATAATAAATATAAAAACATATAAAACATATAAAACATATAAAACATATAAAACATATAAAACATCTGGTACAGGACAATGAAACGTTATACAGACACGAGAAGACAAACACACACACACACACACACACACAAAGACAAACACACAAAGACAAACACACACACACACACACACAAACACACACACACACACACAAAGACAAACACACAAAGACAAACACACAAAGACAAAGACACACACACACACACACACACAAAGACAAACACACAAAGACAAACACACAAAGACAAAGACACACACACACACAAACACACAAAGACAAACACACACACACACACACACACACACTGTGTGTCTGAGACGCTGACACACACACTGAAGTTCACAGTTAGACACTAACTCGGACTAAAGGGCCTAAAACACGGAGTATTCACCTGCAGGACTAATTCTGGAAAAGACCAGAGGACTCAGAGACCATATTTGGGAGCATCACACCTGTGAGGCAAACATTTATATAAGGACACAAATCAAACAGAACATCTGCAAGATAAGTGGGGGGGGGGGGGGGTTAAACGTGCACCGTAACAAGGCCCTCTTCACGGGGACGTTATCGCTGATGTCTTCTAAAGATCTGCTTCTCTCTGGCACCAGAGTGATGACCAGGCAGCTCCTGAGAAACGTTTCATTAAAGGCTTAAATAACTCCACCAGACCCCCCGCGGTGTTTCCACGTGGTCACCGCACCGAGCACTAAACCTCCCCCAGCTCGAGCACGCGGGGTTTAAACAAACTTACAGGATTTATTTAAAGGGAATATTTTAGTCTCCAAATCATACAAATCTGAGAATTTGACAAAACAAGATGAAATTCTGCATCTCATTAAAAAACACTTTTGTTTTAAAGTTTCAATCTTTAGCCTGATCACTACTTTACAGACTGATGAGTCAGCATCACCATTATATTATAGTTATGTTATTAATAATAACAATTCTGTTTGTCAACACATCACATGAAAAGACCAAGAAAGTGTTGTTATGGAAAACCAGGATATATAATAATAATAAACTTATTTAGCCCTTTTCTTAACAATGTTACACAACAAGAAAGAATACAATAAAACAAATAATAAAATGCAATGAAATAAAATAAAACTCCCAGTGATAAAAGTTTCTTCTTCTTCGTCTTTATATCAACATCGGGCGCCATTGTTGTAGCTACAGCCTCATACTGACTGTCGCTTTACTACCATGAACAGGTAAATTAATATACATATATATATTATATATATATATATATATATATATATATATATATATACAGTATATAAATATATATAATATATATTTATATATATATATAATGTATATATATATATATATATACACACAGTATATAAATATATATAATATATATTTATATATATATATAAATATATATTTATATATATATATAAATATATATAATATATATTTATATATATTATATATATATATAAATATATATAATATATATAAATATATATTATATATATTTATATACTGTGTGTATATATATATATATATATATATATATATATACATTATATATAAAATATATATTATATATATTTATATATATATATAAATATATATTTATATATATTTATATATATATATAAATATATATAATATATATTTATATATATATATTTATATATATATCTTCAGAGTACTGGGAGACGGATTAACACATTTTGTTTTGGTCTTTTCATGAACTTTGTTGATTATAATAAAAATGTAGAATAACACAATCCTTTAATATCTTAAATGATCATAACAACATGCAGAATGAATATTAGTAAATGTGAAATGTTTGTTACTTTGATTTAGTGCTGTTAGTAAAGCTCGTCTTCACACAGCAGCACTGCACTTATAGTATAAGTCTTATACATTAAACAATTCTTACTGCTTCAACTTGTATATATATATATATATATTTATATTTATATATATAATATATATATATATATATATATATATATATAAATATATATATATATATTTATATATATATATATATATATATATATATATATATATATTTGTTGGACATCATTCAGTCCATAATATATATATAATATATATATAAATATATATATATATATATATATATATATATATATATTTATATTTATATATATAATATATATATAAATATATATATATATATATATTTATATTTATATATATAATATATATATATATATATATATATATATATATATATAAATATATATATATATATTTATATATATATATATATATATATATATATATATATATATATATATATATATATTTGTTGGACATCATTCAGTCCATAATATATATATAATATATATATAAATATATATATATATATATATATATATATATATATATATATTTATATTTATATATATAATATATATATATATATATATATATATATATATTATATATATATATATATATATATATATATATATATATTTGTTGGACATCATTCAGTCCATAATATATATATAATATATATATAAATATATATATATTATATATATGTGATTTAGTTGGACATATTTTGATGGACATTTTTCATTTAATTTGCAGCTTTTGTTTGAATTCATCTTAAAATATAAATGACATTATTCTTGGTCAACACTGGTTCATCTGAATATGTGCATCAGTGAGGTTGTTTGCTTACTGACATATTTTTAGGCACATTTGATCCAGTTTCCTTACGTCAGGTTTATTCTGCGCCTGACATTTGTCCGTATCTGTTCATGTTCACGTCTCTGTTTTCCATCAGATGTTAATGTTTTGTCAGTGACCTCATTTTGCTTCCCAGAACTCATTAGCAGAAACCTTTCGGCTCACAAACAAACTAACTAACTAACGTTGAACATCAACCTGCTGACCCTGGTGAAGTCTGCTGAGCATTTCCAAACACTGCAAGCTTTTTAAAACCGCCTTTCTTTGAAGCGTTCTTCACATTAAGAGTGATCCTGTAACGCAAGTAAACCTATCTGCTCAGCTCTGAAGCCTTTCGTGCTGAAGCTGTGGTTTCCTTTCTCTCTGTCCTCCCTCCTCGCTCTGAAATGCTAATCTGGGCCAGAAGTGTTTGTGTCTCAACAGACAATGAGTCTTTGTTTCTGCAGCCTGAGCTGCAGGAATCCGTCTGAACAGACGGGCAGGAATTTGTGGAATTTGTAGAATCAAATCATTAGAAATATTTCTGTGACACCGAAAGAGAGAACATGTCTGACTGGAGCTGGACCGAACAGTTGGAAACTTTATTCATAACGTTGTTATTTATATCTACAGCTTTTCTTTGCAGCTCTGATTTACCATCAGTAAAATCACGTTTCTGTCAGTGGAGTCTGGCTTTGAGGAGAGAATATTAACTGTTGTTAATAAACGATGATAATTATCCAAACTCTGAATGTCTGCTCCCTGTTGATTGTATTTATTAAATATTTATCTTTAACGTGCATCACATAGCATCTTGTCGGGTAATACTGTGAAAAGGGCTTAATATTATTATTATTATCATATTATTATAATTATTATATAATTATTATTATTATTATCATATTATTATAATTATTATATAATTATTATTATTATTATAATTATTATTCTAATTCTAATTATTACTATTATTATTATTATTATAATAATAATAATAATAATAATAATAATAATTATATTATAATTATTACTATTATTATTACTATTATTATAATAATAATAATTATAATAATAATTATATTATAATTATTACTATTATTATTACAATTATTATAATTATTATTATTATTATTATTATTATTATTATTATTATTATTATTATTATATTAGTCAGACTCCAGTTTCAGACTCTGATCCAAACATTTCCAATAACTTCAGAGTTTAAAGTCCTGAAGTTGACATTTATTGTACTTGCTTGTGTGATTTCTTTTTTTTTTAATAAACTCATTAATCCAATAATTGACGGTATTCAAATTGAGGATTAAAAAAAATATTTTGTTAATGGAGTCATAAAATATGACGTCAGACTTTCAACATTTCTAAAGAAAAATGGAAATTCAAAAACTTCAACAGAAGCTTTGAATGTAAAAACATTCGGTGCATTAATAAGTAATGTTCAGGTTTAGTTAAAGAGTCTGAAGTCACTGCAGAGGAAGTCATCGTTAGTTCAGCAGGATTACAGATCAGATGTGTTCAGGTGTGTTGTTTCTACAGGTGAGTCTACAGGTGAGTCTACAGGTGAGTCTACAGGTGAGTCTACAGGTGAGTCTACAGGTGAGTGAAGCTACTGATCGAACTCTACAGGAAGTCATTTAGCTTCTTACAAACTGTACCTGCAAACAGGCGCATCTGAAAGTCTATGTTCTGTAAATCACACAAGCAAAAGAATAAAGAGAGAAACGTTAGTAAAACTAAACAATGAAGTCGTGAGAGGAAACATCTGAACACGAGCAGCTCTGAGATCAGACTCAAAGTTTACACCTGAATCAAACGTGTGTTTTATAGACTTATAGACGATGATTAAACATTTACCATGTTCGAACAGGGACCCCCCCCCCACACAACAGCTTCACTGTTTGCAGCTGCAGCAGAAGATCTGAGGCGGTGACAGGAAACTGAACGAGCTCAACGCTGGAGCGTTCATATAACGTGTCGACAACACTTTGACGTCTCATATCAGCGGATTCATTTCTAACTTTGCAGAAAGTGAAAGAACAATAAGGAGATAATGTGTCTAATGTTGTAAACACATAAATAATAAGAAAACTAAATGTCAAATGACGAATAAGAAGAATGAAATGTTCCTGTATGATCAGTAACCATGTAAACTACTGGCACTGAACTCTTACGGATTATAACTTTCATTTAGGAAGCAGAACTCGTGACTTTGTATTCTTCGGTGTAAAAGCACAAAAGGAGCCGGAGAGAAACACGAAGGTCATCATCATCATCATCATCATCATCATCATCATCATCATCGTCTGTCCTCACCTCCTGCAGCAGGTCCGCCTGCTCGATGGCCTTCAGAACGTTCTTCTTGGACGTCTCCTGAGCTTCCCCCCCCAGCAGGAACTCATCCAGGATGAAGTACGCCTTCTCAAAGTTAAAGATAATGTCCAGCTCACAAACCTGAATATGAACATAAAGAAATAAACCATGAAACTAAAGTCTAAATGTTTGTTGGAGGATTATTACGTGAATTACTTTTAATTATAGAATAAAAATAATCACCAATAAATAAATTGTGATTATTAATTAAATAAAAATAAAGTTTCTTTAAATTCTGTTTTCAGCCTCAAATCTGGAGATTTTCTGCTTTATATGAGATTAAAGTGACAAACATTTAAAAACATTTAAAGACTCTGAGATTCTATACACCAAACTGTTAATGTAGGAAACAATCCATCTGCAGCACAAAAACCAAACAACTTGGTTGAGTTTAGTGGATGATGGGTTAGTATGAAGTAAGTACGTTTATGTAATTTAAGTTACACAAGTTAAAGCAAACGTTGACTTTTAGTTAAACCTTATTAAAATGTATTTGTGAAACGATAAGTTTCAACAACTCGTTGTTTGGGAATCTGATGCAGCGCGATGCTTTCTGACAGCTGCTCCTAATAACATCATATTTGTTCTGTTTCTCCACAACTTAATAAGGAATAAAGAATTGGCATCAATAAAAGCTTGTTGTTCTCTACAGATGAGAAGACATGAGGAACGCACACTGCCGAAGTATTTGTCCAGCAGCTCCACGTATCTGTGGATGATCTCCAGAGTGATCAGCTCGTTGTCCTGGTTCTCTATCGCGCAGCAGAAGTACAGGCTGGCGTATCTGCAACGACAAGCAGGTTTCACACACCAGACATTTAATGCAAACTAAACATAAACATAGAAAATGTAATTAAAAGCAAAAGCAAGTGCTGCGAAATTCAAGGAACTTGGTCGGTTGCAGAAGAAACGAGTCCTGATGGACTCAAAGCCGGACAACTGCACTCAAACAATAATCTTTATGTTTGTGGAAACTGCACCCTGACGTCAGGGTGCATCAACCTGACGTCAGGGTGCATCAACCTGACGTCAGGGTGCATCAACCTGACGTCAGGGTGCATCAACCTGACGTCAGGGTGCAGACTCTGACGTCAGGGTGCAGACTCTGACGTCAGGGTGCATCAACCTGACGTCAGGGTGCAGACTCTGACGTCAGGGTGCATCAACCTGACGTCAGGGTGCATCAACCTGACGTCAGGGTGCAGACTCTGACGTCAGGGTGCATCAACCTGACGTCAGGGTGCATCAACCTGACGTCAGGGTGCAGACTCTGACGTCAGGGTGCATCAACCTGACGGAGCACAAGAAGCTGACTTCATGCATCGTTGATCACTGCATCAGCTTTATGAGAGCACATCCCCCCGTCCTCTACTAGCTCCACTGGCTCCCCATCCCCCAGAGAATCCAGGTCAAGATCCTCCCCATGACCTACAGAGCCTCCATAACCTGCCCCCTGACTGACCTCCTCCACAGACACACTCCCACCCGCAGCCTCCGCTCTGCTGCTGCTAACTTCCTGTCCCCCCCCATCCGGACCAAGCTCAGATCCTGGGGGGACAGAGCCTTCTCCATCGCTGCTCCACCCTCTGGAACTGTCCACCTCAAATCCTCAGACTCACCTCACCTGTTCAACACGACCTCCAACCTCTTCTGCTCATCCTCCCTTCTTTTGTCGTTTGTTCGTTTCCATATTTATCTTTGTGTCACTCACTCTGTGTGTTGTTATTATTATTATTATTATTATTATTATTATTACTTCTGTTTACTGCAGCGTTCTTTTAAGAAGCCAGGAGCCGGATGCAGAAGGTTGTGTGAGTTAAGCCTCATTCTGCTCTTTATCCCTGATAATCCCAGAGGCCTCTCTAAGCATGTGATGAATAGCTAATAAAGGAGCCGGTCAGTTGATCCCACAGCCAGCGACTGTACATTTAAAATACAGGAACAAGTCTCAAACTGGACCGGACGTTTCGGCACCATCTGATCAGAGCCGAGCTCAGCAAACATCAGAACTCTCCCTGTGTTATATATTTAGTTATTTAAGATGTAAATCTATAAAGGCTATTACATAAACACATTATATCTAAAAATATTATTTATTTTTAACATGTTTCAGTCTCCTTCACTGACACTTGAGGACCCATTTACTTTCCTGTGGAGACTTTACAGGAAGAAATGTTTGTGTTTGATGTGTAATGTCCCTGAAGGTAACGTTTCCTCTCTCTCCTGTCATGGTGTCATCAGTCCTGTGTTGTATATGTAGTGAGACAGAGACATGTGTAATGTCCCTGAAGGTAACGTTTCCTCTCTCTCCTGTCATGGTATCATCAGTCCTGTGTTGTATATGTAGTGAGACAGAGAAATGTGTAATGTCCCTGAAGGTAACGTTTCCTCTCTCCTGTCATGGTGTCATCAGTCCTGTGTTGTATATGTAGTGAGACAGAGACATGTGTAATGTCCCTGAAGGTAACGTTTCCTCTCTCTCCTGTCATGGTGTCATCAGTCCTGTGTTGTATATGTAGTGAGACAGAGACATGTGTAATGTCCCTGAAGGTAACGTTTCCTCTCTCTCCTGTCATGGTGTCATCAGTCCTGTGTTGTATATGTAGTGAGACAGAGACATGTGTAATGTCCCTGAAGGTAACGTTTCCTCTCTCCTGTCATGGTGTCATCAGTCCTGTGTTGTATATGTAGTGAGACAGAGACATGTGTAATGTCCCTGAAGGTAACGTTTCCTCTCTCCTGTCATGGTGTCATCAGTCCTGTGTTGTATATGTAGTGAGACAGAGACATGTGTAATGTCCCTGAAGGTAACGTTTCCTCTCTCTCCTGTCATGGTGTCATCAGTCCTGTGTTGTATATGTAGTGAGACAGAGACATGTGTAATGTCCCTGAAGGTAACGTTTCCTCTCTCTCCTGTCATGGCGTCGTCTCCCCTCTGAGCAGCGTCAGCGTTGTGTTTGTAGCCAGAAGCTTCATAAACTGACTGTTGATCCAGTTTTAAGACACTTTCTACATCCTGGTGTTTTTAACTCTATATTTGAAGGATGAAGGATTTTAGTCCTGAACTTCTGGATCTTAAGTTCTCAGAGAAACAAGCTGAACAAATGTTAGCGGCAGCCGAACAGCGTGCAGGAGAAACTCTGATGTTTAAGAGAAGAACTCCCATGATGCACCACAACACCAAACTCCATCTTTTCTTATTGTTTCCATTCAGAGCCTCTCGTGGCAGAAAACTACAGATTGTGTGTTTAATCAGATGCATTGTCCATTGACTTGTTGTTGACACGTGAAAAAACCTGTTTGACGTGCGATGGTGCAAAGTTGCTGACTTGTCTGCACCTCGAGTGCTCGTCTGTCCCCGTCGGGTCGCCCGGGTTCATCGATAGTCTGCCTGCTCGTCTGTTGGCACGGCAACAGGATATAATGAGGCAAAACGAAGGCTCTGTTTCGTTTTAGTCACGACGCCGTCGTCACTTCGTTAACACTTTCTCCAGCCGAGCCGTGTCTCTGAATGATGGGGCCATGGATTTCCCAGGAGAGTGTGAAAACACTGTGAGCAGTCAACCTGAGAGTATTCAGTTAATTTAAACAAGTTCCTATTCGACTCACCTCTTATATACAATCTTCATGTCTCTCCACTCCAGAAAGCTGCACATTTTGGGCTTTCGAGCCAGCACCGTCTGCACCAACTCTCTGGTGATCTTCTTCTTCTCCTTATCAGACAGAGGCACGTACCACTTCTGAAGCCTGAGCTTTCCTTGTCGACTGAACAGAAGCATGAACTGCATCTGCAATGAAGAGAGGAAACACAGCAACATGATGAGAGACGGGATGAAGGAGCGGCTGAAGACATCCGCAGAAAGAGAGAAAAAAGCTTTTCAAAGAAAACATTGAATCACTTTTTACGTGAAACAATATTAAAGCTCAAGCCCACAGTGGCTTCTTTGAAAATTATGATAATATTTATCAGTGTTCGACAAAACAAGAAGTTTTTACTGCTTTTTAAGGTCGAGCACGACACGACTTCACGTCCGCGCTTCACCAAAGTTGCTTCTGATTTTTTTTCTGATTTCATTTTACACTTTTTGTATCAGCAGATACATTTCATCATGCGAGATGTTATGTACTATCTTCTCTATTCACATGGTGAGGCGATCATCTCCTAATATATTAGCCTAATATAACTTTACACCTTTCTTACACACACACAGCCCAACATGGTTCACGTAATCATGGATTTTTATGTTATAGCCTTAGTTTTTAAACTCTAAACATTTTATTCTATTGATTATAAGATTATGCAAAAAAACAATGATTAAATCTCAAAAACCAGGATATAACATAAATAATGTAAAAAAAACTAATGGCTGTAACAATTATTAAAGCTTGAAAACTAAGGATACAACATACAAATAATTGTCTTTTTATTTATTTAATTACAGCTTAAAACTTCAGATTTAAAAAGTCTTTATTTTTTAATTACAGATGGAGCTTGCCATTCTAATATCCAGAGGCAGTGAGTTTACTACAGACAATATTACATTTATCTGATATATTTAAATAAATAACATTAGACAGTTTCTTCTTCACAACCGAACGGAAGTACCGTTAACACCGTTATTTAGCCGTTAGCATTAGCATGTTTTTAATACGACATGCGACATAACGTATATGTTCATTTTAATATAAAAGGTGAATTAATAAAAAGTAAAGTACTTACCTTGAATAGCAACACTGCGTGTCTCCCTCTGGAGGACTCAACTACCCGGGCGAGCAGCGCCACCCTGCAGCCCACACGGCCAGCTCGGCTTCAGGCTTCTGGTTGGCCAATGAGGCACTCACAACGATGCTCATTGGCTAAAATGTTTTTACAGTCTCCGCCTATCCAAACCTTTAATTCAATATCGCGGCTGTGATTGGCTGGTATGTACGTCAATCAAAGCACAAGGGAGACGTCACCAGCTGAAGGTTTAAACAGAGGCGGTAACAGAGGATGTGCTGTGAGTGTGCACATATGTCACTTCTTCAAGTACTTATACTAATTCATAGTTTTTATTATGTTTGGTATACATTGAAATATTCGGTCATATTGATGGTTAAAAAGTCTGATATGTCAAGAATAACAAAAATGAAAAAAGACTACTAATACGATACAATAAAAGGCTATCGTTGGTTAATAAAAACAGAAACATTTATTTCAATTATATTTGTATGTTTTAATATGCAACAAAAAATATTTTATTTTGTTGATTTAAATGTGCAAGAAAGCAAATATAAAAAATATTCGTCATTTTGTGTCTCTTTGAAGTCATTTTGTGTCTCTTTGTGGTTGTTTTGTGTCTCTTTGTAGTCATTTTGTGTCTCTTTGTGGTTGTTTTGTGTCTCTTTGTGGTTGTTTTGTGTCTCTTTGTAGTCATTTTGCTACTCTTCCTGGTTGCTATGTGGTGAAGGCCAGGAAGCCCTGACACTCAGTTCAGTGATGTCTCTACATACTGTATGTGTGCATGTAAATGTGTGTATGTTCATATGCACGGTACCGTATTATTATAACACAATAGATACAGTTTATAAAAAGAAAATATAAAAAGATGAATAGGCTAATCTGTGATTGCTGTGAGTTGAACATATGTTGTAATGTTGGGAGGTGACACGGCTGCTCACTGTTGATTTATCCCACAGGTGCAGTATAACAGAGGAGCCTACAGGACGTGTGTAGGGGCCAATACAGAGTGTTAGATAAGGACATCACAGGCCCGTGGATTACAGTAATCCTGTCCATTACAGGGTCGGTATCACACACTCATAGCATTCAGCTCAGAGAAGGAAGATGGAGGTTCCTGCTCGACGTGCTGCCGTGCTCTTCCTCCTGCTTCTATCTCACGGTAAGTCCCTGTGCACCTTGGATATTACTGATGAATCATAACGCACTCTGTCTGCCTTAAAAACAGGAAGATACTCACTGCTCATATGCTCACTTATATGTGAATCAAGAAAGAAATCCTGCATTCAAACTGTTACTTCAGTAAAAGTACAAAAGTATCAGCACCAAAAGTAAAAGTACTCATTATGCAGAATAATATATATATTATATTACTGATGCAATAATGTGTTCATCACTTTAGTGATGAAGCTGCTAAAGGAGGAGCTCATGTATTACTTTATATAGATTACTGCTGCGTAGTTTAACCTCTAATACTACACACATTTAATAGGTGATTATATATATTTCTTTATCACTAATCTGAATTTTTTAAGTAACTAAATAAATGTGTAATGTATGTTTAAAGTACAATATATCCCTCTGAGATGAAGGGAGTAGAAGTATAAAAGTAGCATGAAATGAAAATACTCAAATACAATATAAATACCTCAAAATTGTACTTGAGTAAATACTTTCCACCAACAAAGTTATATTTTTCTTCAATATTATAGTTTTTTTCCCCTCAATTCAGGTTTCTTGTGCTCATAAATCGTGTAGAATAATTAGAGATTTTTGTCACGTTTATTGTCTTGTTAATCACATTAAAATACCTGCAAACAATTCATACATCTAAAACAAATGATCAAGTTATTGTTCTCCAAATTCTCTTGTATAGTTTCTATTTTTATTCTGTTCTAATTTTAGTTTATGTACCGCCTATTTTAATTCCTCCTACTTGGCGTACTTATTTATAGAAGGATTAGACAGGTTATCAAGGCATTAAACAGTAACAAATACACACAGTAAATATATAGAAAACATAATGCAGAATATAAAAAATGAGTTTAAATTAATTATAATACATCAAACTACTACATCTAAAATATAAAAATAGTACAATCATACTATAAACATATGTGTAAAGTGTTTTAGCATTTATTTATGTCCTTACTGATCAATAACGTGTTTCTTAATCTTAATCTGAAATTATTTTGTCTTCATTTCCTCTTTAGTTCCTTCTGTAAAATGTTGTTATCTGACTTTCATCTGCTCCTTCACTTCATGCATCTCTTGACGTGGCACAGCCCTGATCTCTGTTCACTCTCAGGAGGTAAGAGTCCAAAATAAATAATAATAAAGCAGCCGGAAGAAGATTGAACTCCGGATTAACTGGTCTGTGTGTCCTGCAGGAGGAGGAGGCTGTGCAGGAGGAGGAGCTGCAGGAGGAGGACCAGCAGGTCATCGAGACATGGACATCAAACATCAAATCCTGCACCTGCGACTGCGAGTCGGCTGATTCAACGACACGTAGCCCCCACCGTCATCCCATCTGAGCTGCCCACCGCCCTGCAGCCCCCCACCACAGAGTCACCTGGAGAACTGCATGCCAGGTGAGGTCACATGACCCGAGTCACAGAGATCATGAAACGTCCCCACTTCATTACTCACATTAACACAATTACTTTTTATATTACAAGTGTTCATGTTTTAAATATGTACATGATGCATTATGTAATGTAGCTGTTGTGAGTTTAAATCTACACACACAGTTACAAACACAACACTCTGATGTTCTCATGTTTCCTCTCACAGAAGATAAATAAATCGACCAGAGCATGAAACGACAAAAATGTTTTCGCCTGTAGTGTCTAACCTTTAGTAAAAGTTTAAAAGTAAGTAAAAGTTACATGTTCCTGTTACATTAATGTGTGTGTTACATGTTCCTGTTATATTAATGTGTGTGTTACATGTTCCTGTTACATTAATGTGTGTGTTACATGATCCTGTTGCATTAATGTGTGTGTTACATGTTCCTGTTACATTAATGTGTGTGTTACATGTTCCTGTTACATTAATGTGTGTGTTACATGTTCCTGTTATATTAATGTGTGTGTTACATGTTCCTGTTACATTAATGTGTGTGTTACATGATCCTGTTGCATTAATGTGTGTGTTACATGTTCCTGTTACATTAATGTGTGTGTTTACATGTTCCTGTTGCATTAATGTGTGTGTTACATGTTCCTGTTACATTAATGTGTGTTACATGTTCCTGCTGCATTAATGTGTGTGTTACATGTTCCTGTTACATTAATGTGTGTTACATGTTCCTGTTGCATTAATGTGTGTGTTACATGTTCCTGTTGCATTAATGTGTGTGTTACATGTTCCTGTTGCATTAATGTGTGTGTTACATGTTCCTGTTGCATTAATGTGTGTGTTACATGTTCCTGTTACATTAATGTGTGTGTTACATGTTCCTGTTACATTAATGTGTGTGTTACATGTTCCTGTTACATTAATGTGTGTGTTACATGTTCCTGTTGCATTAATGTGTGTGTTACATTAATGTGTGTGTTACATGTTCCTGTTGCATTAATGTGTGTGTTACATGTTCCTGTTACATTAATGTGTGTGTTACATTAATGTGTGTGTTACATGTTCCTGTTGCATTAATGTGTGTGTTACATTAATGTGTGTGTTACATGTTCCTGCTACATTAATATGTGTGTTACATGTTCCTGTTACATTAATGTGTGTGTTACATGTTCCTGTTACATTAATGTGTTGTGTTACATGTTCCTGTTACATTAATGTGTGTGTTACATGTTCCTGTTACATTAATGTGTGTGTTACAATTAATGTGGTGTGTTACATGTTCCTGTTGCATTAATGTGTGTGTTACATGTTCCTGTTACATTAATGTGTGTGTTTACATTAATGTGTGTGTTACATGTGTACTGTTGCATTAATGTGTGTGTTACAATTAATGTGTTGTGTTACATGTCCTGCTACATTAATATGTGTGTTACATGTTCCCTGTTACATTAATGTGTGTGTTAATGTTCCTGTTACATTAATGTGTGTGTTACATGTTCCTGTTACATTAATGTGTGTGTTACATGTTCCTGTTACATTAATGTGTGTGTTACATGTTCCTGTTAACATTAATGTGTGTGTTACATGTTCCTGTTACATTAATGTGTGTGTTACATGATCCTGTGCATTAATGTGTGTGTTACATGTTCCTGTTATATTAATGTGTGTGTTACATGTTCCTGTTACATTAATGTGTGTGTTACATGTTCCTGTTGCATTAATGTGTGTGTTACATGTTCCTGTTACATTAATGTGTGTTACATGTTCCTGCTGCATTAATGTGTGTGTTACATGTTCCTGTTGCATTAATGTGTGTGTTACATGTTCCTGTTGCATTAATGTGCGTGTTACATGTTCCTGTTGCATTAATCTGTGTGTTACATGTTCCTGTTGCATTAATGTGCGTGTTACATGTTCCTGTTGCATTAATCTGTGTGTTACATGTTCCTGTTACATTAATGTGTGTGTTACATGTTCCTGTTGCATTAATGTGTGTGTTACATGTTCCTGTTGCATTAATGTGTGTGTTACATGTTCCTGTTGCATTAATGTGCGTGTTACATGTTCTGTTGCATTAATCTGTGTGTTACATGTTCCTGTACATTAATGTGTGTGTTACATGTTCCTGTTACATTAATGTGTGTGTTACATGTTCCTGTTACATTAATGTGTGTGTACATGTTCCTGTTGCATTAATGGTGTGTTACATTAATGTGTGTGTTACATGTTCCTGTTGCATTAATGTGTGTGTTACATGTTCCTGTTACATTAATGTGTGTGTTACATAATGTGTGTGTTACATGTTCCTGTTGCATTATGTGTGTGTTACATTAATGTGTGTGTTACATGTTCCTGCTACATTAATATGTGTGTTACATGTTTCCTGTTACATTAATGTGTGTGTTACATGTTCCTGTTACATTAATGTGTGTGTTACATGTTTCCTGGTAACATTAATGTGTGTGTTACATGTTCCTGTTACATTAATGTGTGTGTTTACATGTTCCTGTTACATTAATGTGTGTGTTACATGATCCTGTTGCATTAATGTGTGTGTTACATGTTACCTGTTACATTAATGTGTGTGTTACATGTTCCTGCTACATTAATGTGTGTGTTACATGTTCCTGCTACATTAATGTGTGGTGTTACATGTTCCTGTTACATTAATGTGTGTGTTACATGTTCCTGTTACATTAATGTGTGTGTTACATTATCCTGTTGCATTAATGTGTGGTGTTACATGTTCCTGTTATATTAATGTGTGTGTTTTACATGTTTCCTGTTACATTATGTGTGTGGTACATGTTCCTGTTACATTATGTGTGTCGTTACATGTTCCGTTTTATTAATGTTTATGTTCCTTATTGTGGTTACATGTTCCTGTTACATTAATGTGTGTTACAGGTTCCTGTCTGCATTAATGTGTGTGTTACATGTTCCTGTTACATTTAATGTGTGTGTTACCATGTTCCTGTTGCATTATGTGTGTGTTACATGTTCCTGTTGCATTAATGTGTGTGGTACATGTTCCTGTTACATTAATTGTGTGTTACATGTTCCTGTTACAATTAATATGTATGTGTTACATGTTTCCTGTTAACATTAATGTGTGTGTTACATGTTCCTGTTGCATTAATGTGTGTGTTACATTAATGTGTGTGTTACATGTTCCTGTTGCATTAATGTGTGTGTTACATGTTCCTGTTACATTAATGTGTGTTACATTAATGTGTGTGTTACATGTTCCTGTTGCATTAATGTGTGTGTTACATTAATGTGTGTGTTACATGTTCCTGCTACATTAATATGTGTGTTACATGTTCCTGTTACTTAATTGTGTGTTACATGTTCCTGTTACATTAATGTGTGTGTTACATGTTCCTGTTACATTAATGTGTGTGTTACATGTTCCTGTTACATTAATGTGTGTGTTACATGTTCCTGTTACATTAATGTGTGTGTTACATGTTCCTGTTACATTAATGTGTGTGTTACATGATCCTGTTGCATTAATGTGTGTGTTACATGTTCCTGTTATATTAATGTGTGTGTTACATGTTCCTGTTACATTAATGTGTGTGTTACATGTTCCTGTTGCATTAATGTGTGTGTTACATGTTCCTGTTACATTAATGTGGTGGTTACATGTTCCTGCTGCATTAATGTGTGTGTTACATGTTCCTGTTGCATTAATGTGTGTGTTACATGTTCCTGTTGCATTAATGTGTGTGTTACATGTTCCTGTTGCATTAATCTGTGTGTTACATGTTCCTGTTACATTAATGTGTGTGTTACATGTTCCTGTTACATTAATGTGTGTGTTACATGTTCCTGTTACATTAATGTGTGTGTTACATGTTCCTGTTACATTAATGTGTGTGTTACATTAATGTGTGTTACATGTTCCTGTTACATTAATGTGTGTGTTACATGTTCCTGTTACATTAATGTGTGTGTTACATTAATGTGTGTTACATGTTCCTGTTACATTAATGTGTGTGTTACATTAATGTGTGTGTTACATGTTCCTGTTACATTAATATGTGTGTTACATGTTCCTGTTACATTAATGTGTGTGTTACATGTTCCTGTTACATTAATGTGTGTGTTACATGTTCCTGTTACATTAATGTGTGTGTTACATGTTCCTGTTACATTAATGTGTGTGTTACATGTTCCTGTTACATTAATGTGTGTTACATGTTCCTGTTACATTAATGTGTGTGTTACATGATCCTGCTGCATTAATGTGTGTTACATGTTCCTGATGCATTAATGTGTGTGTTACATGTTCCTGCTACATTAATGTGTGTGTTACATGTTCCTGCTACATTAATGTGTGTGTTACATGTTCCTGTTACATTAATGTGTGTGTTACATGTTCCTGTTACATTAATGTGTGTGTTACATGATCCTGTTGCATTAATGTGTGTGTTACATGTTCCTGTTACATTAATGTGTGTGTTACATGTTCCTGCTACATTAATGTGTGTGTTACATGTTCCTGTTGCATTAATGTGTGTGTTACATGTTCCTGTTGCATTAATGTGTGTGTTACATGTTCCTGTTACATTAATGTGTGTGTTACATGTTCCTGTTACATTAATGTGTGTGTTACATGTTCCTGTTACATTAATGTGTGTTACATGTTCCTGTTACATTAATGTGTGTGTTACATGTTCCTGCTACAGATGTTTTCCCTCCTTTACATCCTGTTGGTAGTTGTTGGTATCCATCCATCGTCTACCTCTTATCCGGGTCGGGTCGCGGGGGCAGCAGCTCCAGCAAGGAACCCCAATCGTCTCTTCTCCGGGCCACATCCTCCAGCTCCGACTGGGCGGTCCCGAGGCGTTCCCAGTGAGGAGATATAATCTCTCCACCGAGTCCTGGGTCTTCCTCGGGGTCTCCTCCCATCTGGACGTGCCTGGAACACCTCCCTAGGGAGGCGCCCAGGTGGCTCCTTACTAGATGAACCACTCAACTGGCTCTTTTCAACGTAAATGAGCAGCGGCTCTACTCCCAGTCCTCTCCTGATGGCTGAGCTTCTCACCCTATCTCTAAGGGAGACGCCAGCCGTCTTGTACCCGTGATCTCGTTCTTTCGGTCATGACCCAGCCTTCATGACCACAGGTGAGGGGAAGAACGAAGATCGACCGGTAGATTGAGAACTTTGCCTTCTGGCTCAGCTCTCTTAACGTCACAAACGGTGCGGTAAAGTGACTGTAATACCGCCCCCCCGCTGCTCCGATTCTCCGGCCAATCTCTCGCTCCATCGTCCCCTCACTCGCGAACAAGACCCGAGGTACTTGAACTCCTTCACTTGGGGTAATGGCTCATTCCCTACCCGAAGGAGGCAATCCACCGGTTTCCTGCTGAGAGCCATGGCCTCAGATTTTGAGGTGCTGATCCTCATCCCAACCGCTGCACACTCGGCTGCGAACCGATCCAGTGACTGTTGAAGGCACAGACCGATGATGCCATAAGGACCACATCATCTGCAAAGAGCAGCGGTCAGATCCTCAGAACTGCAACCCTCTCCTCCACGACTACGCCTCGATATCCTGTCCATGAAAATCACGAACAGGATTAGTGGATAAAGCGCAGCCCTGGCGGAGGCCAACATTCACTGGGAAATGAGTCCGACTTACTGCCGAGTATCCGGAC